>NC_044032.1:539204124-539404528 GCF_901765095.1 Microcaecilia unicolor | reverse complement strand
GTCTGCCTGGGAGGCGGCCGTAGCCGGTACCGCAAGCGGTACCGATACCGGAGACCTCACCTCGGGCAAGGGGCCAGCCGTCGCCTCACTCGACGGTACCGGTGGTGCAAGCACGCCCGGTACCGGAGGAGAAAGGCGCAACAGCTCTCCCAGAATCTCTGGAAGAACGGCCCCGAGACTCTCGTGCAGAGCGGCTGTGGAGAAAGACTGAGAAGCCGATGCAGGCGTCGAGGTCAGAGTCTGTTCCGGGCCTGGAGGCTGTTCCGGGCTGTCCAAGGGGGAGCGCATCAACACCTCCTGAATAGAGGGTGAGCGGTCCTCCCGATGCCGATGCCTACTGGGTGCCGACTCCCTCGGCGACCCAGAGCTCTCAGTACCGAGACGGGAAGGAGACCGGTGTCGATGCTTCTTCGACTTCTTCGAGCGAAGCATGTCACCGGAGCTTCCCGGTACCGACGAGGAGAACACAGAATCCAACCGTCGCTTCCTCGAGGCCGAAGAAGGTCGATCTCGGGGAGGGGCTGTACCGCAGGAGCCCTCAGGGCAGGAGGAGACCCACCCGAAGGCTCACTGCCACCAGCAGGGGAATGGACAGCCCTCACCTGCACTCCAGACGAAGCACCACCGTCCGACATCAGCAATAGCGGAGGTCCCGGTACCACCGACGTCGACGCAGCCTTCCAATGTCTCGGTACCGACGATGCAGGAGGTAGAAGCCTCGATGCAGTCGATGCCAATGCAGAGGTCTAAGACTTCGATGCTGTCGACGTCGATGCACTCGACGAGTCCCGTGCTGTTGTCGTCGAAGAGCCCGAGAACAACACGTTCCACTGGGCCAATCTCGCTACCTGAATCCTTTTTTTCAAAAAAGCACAAAGACTACAGGCCTGCGGGTGGTGCCCAGCCCCCAGACACTGAAGACACGAAGCGTGCCTATCAGTGAGCGAGATTACCCGGGCGCACTGGGTGCACTTCTCGAAGCCGCTGGAAGACTTCGATAACATGGGCGGAAAAATCACGCTGGCGAAATCAAAATTCGCGATGACAAAAGGCTCCAAAAAGAAGTGAGAAAAAAACCCGTACCGAGGCTAAATAGGCCGTTCCCGAAAGCGAAAGGAAACTTACGCGGGGAAAAAACTGGAAACACGGGAAAGGGGTAAAGACCTAAACGGTCTCTTTTTTTTTTTTTTTTTTTAAGTGAAAATCACTAAGAAGCGCGAGGTCAACTTGAGGGGCACGAAATGGCGGCAAAACATGACCGTCCCGAGCGCGGACAAAAGAAGACTGACGAACACGAGCCGGTTCGGGCAGGAAGACGGTCGTGCATGCGCGGTGCGCATGGGCGCGCGAGGGCTAGCAAAGGCCTTTGCTAGTGAAGATTCCGATTGGAGGGGCTGCCGTGGACGTCACCCATCAGTGAGAACAAGCAGCCTGCTTGTCCTCGGAGAATACATATACAACCTAAACCCTCGAGGACGCAGCTTGCTCCTGAACCTATTGTGAAGGGGTGTGAGGGCACTGCTGGGGTTCCGGTATTCTTCTTGAGTAACGATGTGATGGAGCTCCCTGGAGGGGGGGGGGGAACCATCCGGGGCTATAAGAACACAAGTCCCGGGAGGTTGGGGGGGGGGTAAAGGAGGATTTGGGGATAAAATCTAACGTTGACGACACGGAGATAGGAACACGTTTGAATGTAGTGCACAATGAGAGAGAATACACGGTTAAGTTTGTGGTTAATACCCAGTTGGAATAATATATTTAGAAGGGGAAAAGGGGGGGGGGAATGATTGACAGAAGGTAGTAATATTTTTATTGTGTGTATTGTTTTACCTTTCTATCTGTACATGTATAGCTTTGAACGTATGTACCTGGAACTGTCACCAATAAAAAATATTGAAACATAAAATTCTCTTGTACTCAAACATAATTTGGAAGATGATCCCATTAAACAGGCACCAAATAGAAAAAGGCTTTGCATCAGATCAATTCCCATTTGGCTTTAAAAAATCTTTTTTTTTTTTTTTTTTAAAGAAGGTAGGTATTACTAATCTATAGTCTTGTAAAGATCTGAGGACCCTAATAAGAGTATATGGAATAGTTAGTGAATAAATATAGCTTGGTTGTTGGCTATAATACGCCTTGCAGATAAGAGCCATATGGCCCATCCCGTCTGCCCATCCTTAGTAATAGTAATCACCAACTCCTCTTTTTCCTAAGAGATCCCATGTGTCTGGTCCCACGCCTTCTTAAACTATGACACAGTCTTCATATCCATGACCTCCACCGGGAGACCATGCCACGCATCCACCATCCTTTCCATGAAAAAGTATTTCCTCAGATTCATCCTATGCTTATTTCCTCTCAACTTCATCTTATGCCCTCTCATTCCAGATGTTTCTTTCATTTGAAAAAGGCTCACCTCCTGTACATTAACGCCAACAAGGTATTTAAACGTCTCTATGATATCCCCTCTCTCCTGCCTCTCTTCCAGTGTATAAATGTTGAGGTTATGCGTCAGAGCTAAGAACTTAAAAATTTTACTCTATAAGATACGGGCAACCAATTTTTTTTTTTTTTTTATGTGGAGCAAAATGGTCATACTTTCTACTGTTATTGATGAAGATCGGGAATTGGAAGCTATGGAAGCTATAACAGAGACCTTAACTAAACATAAACAAGAAGATTGTGTTATGGTGCTATATAGCTGGTTTGCCAAAAAAAGGGGGGAGGGAGAGGGGCAAAATATGCAAAAATGTGTGAATCTATTTTTCTTTGGTGAACTTGGTTGTAATTGGAATTCCATATCAGGTTGTCATTCATCTAAGTGGTTTTCAATAGAGATTCAAACTAAAACAAATAGGAGAAAATACGTCTTTACTCAATGTATAATTAAGCTCTGGAATTCGTTGCCAAAGAATGTGGTAAAAGCCGCTAGTGTAGAAGGGCTTAAGTTTCATTCATGATTTATTATTCCGACCATCAGATGAGCCACCTGGGTGGCTTACAGACTAAAGGATAGTTTGAAGAGGGAAAAAAAAATCATGCAAAAGACAAAAGAAGGGAAAAGGAAAAAGTTCCTGGAAGAAAAGTCCATAAACCATTATTAAGGTGGTTTTGAGGAAAATTCGCATGTTGTGAATAATATCCTGCAACACCACCATCTGTGCAAATTTTCAATTCTTAAAAAAAATAAAAACAGCATAAATCAAATTTGAATATAACTACTATGCTAAACAAGGTTCAAAGACAATCAAGATAAATTCTGTGAATGGAACCATTCTAGAAACTGTATTAGAACTCCTGTTTTAACCACTTCAGGTTATAACTAGTGCTTGGTCTCATCCACATTCCTTTCATTAACAGTCAACTCAAGCCCTAATTTACAAGAAAACTAAATGCAGACTAACAAATCCCAGAAATGACAGGTTGTGCCACAGTATGAGGAACCAAATGAACGCAGCATAACTTCGCTGTACCCAAGTGTGGTTAGGTTACATTCAACTTTGGACTCTAGCTAAGCAGAAAAAGTTAATTCAAAACCAAACATACATTTAGAGAGGAAGAAATATACATGAAAACATGCTTACCTTTGGAGGATTAAATGGATATGTTTCTGGAATTTTTATTTCCAATTGATATCTTCCACCTGTAAAGATAATAGAGATTGGACTGTTCAAAACACTTGTCATCTTGGGAGTTAATATCTAGACAGCAGTAGAACAAACTTAACTACATCACAGTCATGTAAATCTTTTCTACCGAGGTTAACCTGAGATGGGCCATCAACACAGCCATGGTTTTGACATCACACACCTTGACATACCCACTTAACATCAATCTTGCTTAGGAATAAGTGAAGGATATGCAGTTTGCTGTTGCTCTCTGACACCACAATCCCAGATTTGTTGGGAGGAAAAAAAAAAACCCCCAAATCTGGCCAGACATGCGTGAAGGGGCATAATCAAAAGGGGGCCCAAGTTTTCCTGAGGATGTCCTCGCAAGACGTCCTGTCGAAGGGGCGGGGAAACCCGTATTATCGAAACAAGATAGGCGTCCATCTTTCGTTTCGATAATACGGTCGGGGACGCCCAAATCGTGAAATTTAGGTCGACCTAAGAGATGGATGTCCCTGATTTTCGGCGATAGTGGAAACTGAGAACGCCCATCTCAGAAATGACCAAATCCAAGCTATTTGGCCGTGGGAGGAGCCAGCATTCGTAGTGCACTGGTCCCCCAGACATGCCAGGACACCAACCGGGCACCCTAGGGGGCACTGCAGTGAACTTCAGAAATTGCTCCCAGATGCATAGCTCCCTTACCTTGCATGCTGAGCCCCCCAAACCCACCCCAAAACCCACTCCCCACAACTGTACACCACTACCATAGCCCTAAGGGGTGAAGGGGGCACCTAGATGTGGGTACAGTGGGTTTCTGGTGGGTTTTGAAGGGCTCACATTTACCACAAGTGTAACAGGTTGGGGGGGGGGATGGGCCTGGGTCCGCCTCCCTGAAGTGCACTGCACCCACTAAAACTGCTCCAGGGACCTGCATACAGCTGTCATGGAGCTGGGTATGACATTTCAGGCTGGCAAAAAATATTTAAAAAGTTTTTTTAGGGTGGGAGGGGGTTGGTGACCACTGGGGGAGTAAGAGGAGGTCATCCCCGATTCCCTCTGGTGGTCACCTGGTCAGTTCGAGCACCTTTTTTGGCTTGGTCCTAACAAAAAATGGACCAAGTCGCCCAAGTGCTCGTCAGGGACGCCCTTCTTTTTTCCATTATTGCTCAAGGACACCCATGTGTTAGGCACGCCCCAGTCCCACCTTCGCTACGCTTTTGACACGCCCCCGTGAATTTTGGTTGTCCCCGCTACGGACAGCAGTTGAGGACATCCAAAGTAGTCTTTCCATTATGCCGATGGGCGCCCTTCTCTTTCGAAAATAAGCCTGTTAGTCTCTAGTCCACCCAGCATTTACTAATGCATGGCTACTTGGCTAAGAGGTTAAGATAGAAATTGGTTATAACCTTAGACAGAAATTTGGATGCAGTATAGCAACAATGTTGTGTTGAAAAGTATAAGATGGATAACTTACTAAAACCTGGGGCTTACTAATTCTGCATGCTAATTGCACAAAGGAAAAAAGAAAGCTATCTTCTGGGTCAAGTACTTGAGCCCACAATAATTCAGAGGCAGAAAATGGGGGGTTTCATTAACAGTGTTAAAACTGCTTTTCAATAGTAGGCCCAATGGAATGGAATAAATTGCATGTGCTGCTGCAACAAGTCAAAAACACAGCAACTTTAAAAAGCAGTTTAAAACTTTGGAGCTCTTTTACTAAGCTGCGCTAAAAAGTGGCCTGCAGTATCAATAGCGTGGGGCTCTCCTGCACGCTGAGGCCACTTTTATGGGCCGTTGATCAGAAGCAAACACAGGTGCTAGAGGCTGTTAGCGCCATACTAGCACCTGTGTTTGCTACCGCCACATGATCAGAGCTCCCAAGCGAATGAAACGCGGTTGCGGGCTCTGAATGCAACTAGCATGCAAATGCATAAGAAACAGGGCTCTTAGCGCAAGTAGCATGCAAATGCATGCTAAACCTATGATCAGCAACCAGCGCGCCAACCATTGGCCCACTGGCCGCAGCAAACCCTACACCAGCTTGGAGCTGGCATTAGGGTTTGTAGACCATTGGGGAGGAATGGTAAGTCCTGTCCAGCATGAATTTGCATGCTAGCAGGCCCCCCAATTCCCCCCAAAGCAGCAGCCCACACCCCCCCCTGCAAAAACACCCCGACTCTACACCCCCCCCCCAAGCGAAACGGGGCTGGAGGTCTGGCAGACCTCCATTCCCCCCAACCCCCCTCCCCAATACAGGTTCATGGGGCTGGAGATCCGGAGAGGGGGCATCCAGTCCCCTTAACCCCCCCTGGCATCCCCTCCCATGAATGGAGCACTGGTGGCCCAGTGGGCCATGAGTCGATCCCCTCCCCACCCCAGGTGGTCTTAGCAGCCCTTCCCCACCCCCTACCCTTGGTGATGGAGAGAGGTGGCCTCCTTCCTCTTCCATCAGCACTGCCTCGAAAATGGCAGCGCCCAGCCCTGCCCACGGCATCCTGGGATGCGCTGGGTGAGGCTTCACACCATATAAGGTAGGGGTGGGGAAGGGCCACTAAGACCACCAGGGGCGGGGTGGGGAGTAGCAGGGCCGTGCCTAGGGTCTCTGGCGCCCCCCTGCAGACTAACAGTTGCCGCCCCCCCCCCCCCCCCCCCCCCCCGTGTGGCACAAGATGCAAAGGAAATAGGAGCTGAAAGATGGAGTGCATCTTTGTGGGATTGCTCAACAAATAGATCACAAATCATTTTTTATGATTTTTAACTGTGAAAATGATCGCTCACCACTTGCCACACTGACAGGAATTGTCAGCAATATTCTTAGAAACAAATTGCTATACATTGCAAAATAAGATAGCAGATATAAATTCTCAAAGTGGACATATTCCAAACGCTAAAATGAAAATAAAATGATATTTTTCTACCTTTGCTGTCTGGTGACTCTTTTTCTGATCATGCTGGCCCAGTATCTGATTCTGCTGCTATCTGTCCTCTTAACTCCGTTTCCAGGGCTTCCTTTCCATTTATTTCTTTACTTTCCTCCTTTCTTCTTAATTTCTTGCTCTATATCCATTTCCAGCAATTTCTCCTCTCTCCCTGGGTCCTGCCCTCTCATCCATGTCCATCCTTCCCTCCTCCATCCATAGCCAGCAATTCTCCTCTCTCCCCTCCCCTCCATTTCCAGCAATTTCTCCTCTCCCTGGGCCCTGCCCTCCCATCCATGTCCCTCTCCGCCCTTCCCTCCTCCATCCATAGCCAGCAATTTTCCTCTCTCCCCTCCCCTCCATTTCCAGCAATTTCTCCTCTTCCTGGGCCCTGCCCTCCCATCCATCCTTGTCCCTCTCTGCCCTTCCCTCCTCCATCCATAGCCAGCAATTCTTCTCTCTCTCCCTCCCCTCCATTTCCAGCAATTTCTCCTCTCCCTGGGCCCTGCCCTCCCATCCATGCCTCTCTGCCCTTCCCTTACCTCAGCTCCGCGCCCTGGGGCCTTTAAATCTTTTACCTCTGGTCGCAGCAGCGTCAGTGAAAGCGCTGCCGACGTCTCCCTTCCCTTCGCGCTCGTTGGTTCCCTCACTGTCCCGCCTTTTTCTGACGTCAGAAGAAGGCGGGACACTGAGGGAACCAACAAGCGCGAAGGGAAGGGAGACGTTGGCAGCGCTTTCACTGACGCTGCTGCGACTGTCGGAGCCTCGGAGGTAAAAGGTTTAAAGGACTCGGTGGCGCGGAGCTCAGGTAAGCGGCGAGGGTAAGCACCGCGGCGGAGCCCTCCAGAGGTCGGCGCCCCCCTGTGGTGCTTACCCCGCTTACCGTATTGGCACGGCCCTGGGGAGGAGATCAACTTGCAGCCTACTAGGCCATCAGGGATCCATTCATGGGAAGGGATGCCGGGGGGGTTAGGGGAACTGCAGACCCACAGAATCTCCAGCCCCCCACCCCCAAACTTGTGTCGGGGGGGGGGAGTTCTTGGGGGTATGGTGGTCCCATGGACCTCCATCCTCTGTGTTTGACTGGTCTGGGCTTTTCACAGCCCAGACCTGTCAAACAAGTGTGAGAGGATATAGACCTGTCAAAGAAGTGCAGGAGGATTGTACTAGGGCACAATCCTCCTGCACTTTTACCCTTTGATCAGAGTGAATACCATCTTTAAATTTGCATGCCATTATCTCTGATCATAGGAGCGGTAAAGCCCCGCGCTGTTTCAGCGCTATTTTCAGAACGCTGTTTGGAACAGCGCAGGGCTTTCGATCATCTGCCCATCAGTACAGCTTTAAAATGGCCGTAGTTTCTATTTCCCCATTGATGGCCATGCACAAATTTCCAAATTAGGGTGTGCCCATTAGTGTATGAGCCCTTACCGCCACGTATTTACTAGGCAGTAAGGGCTCATGCACTAACCCCCTGCTAATCAGGCAGCACACGGTGATTTACCTGCACTACCTGATTAGCGCGGGCCACGCCTGCTCTCCGCCGCCAAACACACACCCCTGCTCAAAAAATAAGAACTATTTTTTTAGCGTATGGGTAGCATGCACTGATCCCAGCCTACTAAGGGATGCCTGAGCGCATCCTGCGTCAGTGCTTACCAATGCTTTGTAAAAGGGCCCCTTTTTTGTGCAGGCATATGGTGTGTTTCTGCTTAGGTCTGCATTTTGAGATAGGTTTTTGTCCATTTACAATTTGCTTATTTTTATATCTGATTTTTTGTGTATGTAACCTGTAATCTGCCTAGGTGTTAGGCAGAATAGAAATGTCAAAGTTATTCACCTGTAGTAGATGTTCTCCGAGGACAAGCAGGACAATTCACACACATGGGAATCTCTAGCTACCAGGTTGCTTGAAAACAAAAAAGGGGAAGAAAAAAAAATGAGGCCTGCAACAGGCTAAGGCCTATAACTTAAGTTTTTGTTTATTTTATTTTTAACAGCCTATAACTGAAAGAAAATAGGCTGGGGGAGGGTGGAATTGGATTCTAGACCCAAAACAGATTCTGTAAGTCTCATTGATCAAATCAACTCTTGCGTCGGGAAGCTTGCTCCAAACAGCAGTGAGATGTGAATATGTGGAGAGATGACCACACTGCTGCTCTGCAAGTCTCCTGAATAGAGATTGATCATAAGTAGCCTACCGACACAGCCATGATTCTGACAGTATGAGCCAGTACATGACCCTCTGAAGTCATTCAGCCTGTCAATAAGCAAAGGAAATGCAGTCTGCTAGCCAATAGTTTAGTGTGTATTTGCCAATGGCTTCCCCACCTGTTAGGGTCAAAAAGCAATAAAAATCGGGGTGGATTGTCTATGGGCTTTAATTTGCTCCAGATAGAAAACCAAGGCTCTCTTGCAGTACAAGGTGTGCAGTGCACTTTCACTGGGATGGGCATGGGGTCTGGGGAAGAATGTTGGTAGGACAATTGACTGATTAAGATGGAATTCCAACACAGGATACATGTGCAGAACTACTCTCTTGTGATGAAATGATGAAATCTTGGGTAAGGTGGACAGCTACTAGGGCCTGAAGCTCACTTACCCTGTGGGCTTAAGCGACCACCTCCAAGAACAAAAACCTTCCAGATCAAAAACTTCAGATGGCAGGAATCAAGCAGCTCAAATGAAGCTTTCAGCTGGATGAGAATGACATTGAGATCCCATGACACTGTTGGAGGTTTTTACCATGACTTGAGAATCAACCAACTAGAGACTGTACACAGATGGGCTTGCCTTCCACAGTGGTAAGTGCCAACTGCACTGAGGTGAACCCTAACCAAATTGGTTTGAGACTAGACTCTGACTCAGGTAAGAAGTACTCAAGCAGTTTTTTTCTGTAGGACAGGAAAAAGGGTCGAAGGCCTTGCCCTCACACCAGACTGCACACCTCCTCCACCTGAAGCTGTAAGACCTCTTAGCGGAATCTTTCCTGGAAGCAAGCAGTACTTGGAAGACACCCTCATGCAGTTGAAGCAAATCAACTAGTATCCTCTCAGCATCAAAGCCATGAGGGCCAGGGATTGGAGGTTGGAATGGAAAAAAGATCCCTTGTTCTGAGTGTTGAGGACTAGAAAGCAGTCCAGTCTCCACAGCTCTTTGGAGACTAGCTCCAGAAGTAGAGGGAACCATATCTGCCTCGGCTAGTAGGGGGCATTGAGGATAATGGACCCCTGGTCCTGTTTGAGTTTCAGCAAAGTTTTTGCTATGAGAGTAACAGGAGGATACACAAACAGAAGACCTGTTCCTCAATGAAGGAGCAAGGCATCCGAGGCCAGTCTCTCATGTGAATCCCAATCTGGAACAATTCTGAGGGATTTTGTTGAAAAGAGTGGCAAAAAGATCCACCAAGGGAGTGCTCCACTTTCAGAAGATCTCCTGGGCTATGGTCATGCTGAGGGAACACTCGGGTTGCATCACTCTGCTCAGTGTCTGCCAACTGTTGCATTTCCCAGCCAGGTAAGTGGCTATGGGCAACATTCCATTCCTGGAGGCCCAGGTCCACAACCCCAGCACTTCCTGACACAGGAGGCATGAGCCCATGCCTCCCTGCTTGTTCATGTAATACAGTGCAATCTGGCTGTCTGATTGAATGAGAACAATTTTGTGCATCAGCCTATGTCTGAAAGCCTTTGGAGCATTTCATACTGCTCAAAGTTCTAGGACGTTTATATGTAACTGGATCTTCCTGAGAGGACCACAGACACTTGATTGTGAAGCCTATCTACACGAGCTCTCCAATGCAGGTTGGATGCATCCATTGTCACTATCTTGTGTGGAGGAACAATTTGGAATGGAAGACCCTGAATTAAATTGGCTGGATTGTCTACCACAAGAAACACAGAGGAGTGACACTGACATCCACTAGATTCCCAGTGGCCTGCGACCATTGGGAAGCTAGGTTCCACTGAGCAGCTCTCAATGAAGACTGGTCGTGGGCATCACATGGACCATGGAAGCTATATAGCCTAGTAATCTCATCATCTGCCAAGCTGTGACCTGCTGGCTCTGGTGGACCTGGGCCACAATGCAGACAAGATGTTCATATGTGGAGACTGACCAAGATGGCGTCGAGGTCAGACGCACTATGCTGAGCTCCGGGAGATTTTCTCTTTTTTTTTAATGTATTTCCTGATTTATGATGCGAAAGGGAAAGATTAGAGGAGCTTCCTCCTTATCCTCTGTGATCCCAACTCTTCGTCAGGCTCTGATCACAGCATATGCGACGCCTACTGCATCCCAGGGCATTCCTTTGAACGATACAGAGAGGAGTCACGGTCAGGAAAGTGAAATTTCACTTAGCTCGCGAAGTCCAGCTCAGCAGGCTCAAGGAGCGGGAAGCATATCGGGAAGCACGCCCATCAAGACCTCAGAAGTCAGGGTCTCTGAACCAGCTCAGGAAGCGCTTCCTCCTGATACAGCAACGCTCCAGGAAGGGGTTTCCTCTGAAAATCTGAGCCTCTCAGTTACCTCTTCGGTTGCTGGGTTGAACTTGTCAGGATTAGAGACAATATCTGGACCGTCGATGGTGGGTGAAATACAGCCTAGACCTGATAAACCTTTACAACCGTTGGTAAGACCTGTAAAGGTAACGGAGTCCTTATGGTCGGCTATGGAGTCCCTGCACAAGGTCCGTCTCATTTTTATTTCTAATTCAAAGATGAATGCCTCAATGATTGAAACAATTCAATCTCGACTAACCCATCAAGAGAATAGTTTGAAAGACTGTGAATTACCTTAATCCCAAGTAAAAGAGGTAGAACATAAACTACTACAAGAAGCAAATATAGTTCATTGAAAACCGGAGAATTTAGAAAATGGAGCTAGATCATTAAAATCTGAGACTATTAAATTTTCCATCTGTTAAAACTAAGCTCCCCACAGGATGTATTTCATAAATTTCTAAAATAAGTTCTTCAATACTCAAACTGGGCTTCCTCCAATACAAAAGCTTTACTATTTACCAATTTACTCTACTCGGGAATCTAGATTACAAGGTCAAGAGGTGGCTGACATCTTCTGATAGCTTAAACGTTTCAGCTCTTTTAGAGAGATCACAAGAGGAAGTGGATTTTCGTGCCACCTTACTGGTCTCTCTTTTTTTTTTTTTTTAAGTCTTTATTAAGCATTGAAACAACAACAGTAAGTAAAGCATACAAGTAAAGGCATTATGACCAACAAGGAAAACACATCCAGAATACACAGTAGATACTCTAGCCCCCTATGATAACATACAAACATACTCAATGCTCCCATTTACACAGAATGTACCTCAAATTTTTCCTTTCATTTTATAGACAGTAACCCCCAAATACCTACCCCCCATAATCAACCAAAAATAAAACCACCCATCAAAACCTACCCACAGCCCCCCAAAGATCATTGCCATATCCCCCAACTTCCCCCTCCCACCCAAAATACCTCAGACCCCCCCCCCCAACCTGTCCTCCCTCCTAATGCAACTAAACCCAAAGATGATCGCCACTCACACAGAACATGCTTTCAAAAAAGGATCCCAAACCAACACCCACCCTAGACAAGGTTTTCTTTTTCACCACAGTCAAACACTCCATCTCACAGATATACCACACTTTAGACAACCAACACACCAACGAAGGAACCCGAGATGTTTTCCAATGTTTCGCCAGGTTTATACGAGCCGCATGCAAGGCACAATGCACCAACAGAGAATGATACAATGTGAGCCCTTCCGGCCTTTTACCCAGTAAAAAGATCGCGGGATGCCACTGTACAGATCTACCCACCCAGGCCTGAAGCCGAGACTGCACTGCTCTCCAATAAGCCTTCGCCTTAGGACACGTCCACCATATGTGACCCATGGTCCCCGGCAACCCACAACCCCTCCAACAACTAGATGATACAGTTGCAAACATGTGATGTAATCTCACTGGAGTAAGATACCACCGATAAAAAACCTTAATGGCGTTTTCCTTCACAGCAACAGCTAATGAGGACTTAAGTCCTTTATCCAAAGTCAACTACTCATCCTCTGAAAGAGTAAAATCTAACTCCTTCTCCCAATTCCTCCTATGCAAAACATACGGTTGGACACGAGCAGCCAAAAATTCATATAGACAAGTGATCAACCCCCGAGAACTCCGGAAGGCAACACACAGTTCCTCTAAAACGGAAACTTCCCTAACCAAACAATCTCTATGAAGAGGGAGCTGCAAAAAATGCCGCAACTGCAAATAAGCATATCTGTCACTAGGCTGGATTCGATAGTCTTCCACAAGTTTCTCAAAAGAGACAAACTCCCCCTTCTTCATATAGCTGCCCCCACCGTTCCAACCCCAACCCCACCCATCTCTGAAATGGAGTATCCCCCATACCCGGCACAAACAGTGGATTATCACCAATGGGTGCAAGCTGAGACAAAGGAGGATGCCTATCCAAAAACATAAGGTCCCAATAATAAAAAGTAGCCCAAACACTCGGCGGAAACCTATCAACCCAACCTCTATGCTGATCCAGAAGCCACATTAAATAGCCCAAACTACGGGAGCCAACCAACGATTGTTCAAGATGCACCCACAATTTATGTTCTTCCTGCTGAAACCATTCAATGGTAGATCTAGCTTGTGCCGCACAATAATACCAAAATAAATTAGGCACCCCTAGCCCACCAACTCGCTTTCATTTATACAAAAAAGTACGTGGAAGGCACGGGCGCTTTTGGTTCCAAATAAAATGAAGCATACAATCTTGCAAGCTAGACAAAAATGATCTAGAAAGCCTCAAAGGAAGCACCTGAAATAAGTACAGCAAACGTGGAAGAACATTCATTTTAATTGTTGCTATTCTACCAAACCACGAGATACCAATATGTTGCCAACGATCCAAATAGCTATAAATCGCCTTCTGGAGGGCCAGGTAATTCTCAGCAAATAAATCCTGCAACTTCCAGGGAATCTGGACCCCTAAGTAATGAAAGCCTCTAATAGACCATTTAAAGGCAAACGACGCCTGTAACGTTTCCAGCAATCTAGATGGAATCCTAACCGCCAGCCCTATAGATTTACTCGTATTCAATTTATAACCAGACACCGCCGAGTAAGCCGCAATCTCTCTCATCAAGTTAGGAAGAGAAACAAGGGGATTGGTCAAGGACAGGAGTACATCATCCGCAAATAGAGCAATCTTAAATTCTCAGCCCCTACACCGAAACTCCAGAGATATCTACATTAGCCCTGATAGCTGCTGCCAGAGGCTCCATCACTAGGGCAAAGAGAAGGGGTGATAGGGGACATCCCTGTCTGGTACCTCGCGATAAAGGAAAAAAACCCGAATTGCCACCATTAATTCTCACACAAGCTTTAGGAGAAGTGTAAAAGGCTCTAATCCAGGACCTAAAAAACGGACCCACCCCAAATTTATTCAAAACCTTATCCAAATATCCCCAGTGGACCCTATCAAAAGCCTTTTCGGCATCCAATCCCAACAAGACAACTTGCAGGTCCTTTACCTGAGAAACATAAAGCAAATCCAAAGTTCTTCTAATATTGCCAATGGCCTGCCTCTTTGCCACAAAACCTACCTGGTCTGGATGTATTAAACTAGGAAGCATACTAGCCAAACGATTTGCCAGTACCTTAGTCAATATTTTAACATCAGTGTTCAAGTTAGAAATAGGTCAATAGGAAGAACACTCATTTTTATCTTTGTCCGGTTTCGGAATAACAGTCAACCAGGCCTCCATCATAGACTGAGGGAAGAGTGCACCCTCTCGAACCGAGTTAATGACCAAAGTCAAATATGGTGCCAAATCCGTTGCAAAGACCTTAAAAAACTAATTTGTAAATCCATCCAAACCAGGCACCTTACCAGTCTGCAATTCCTTAATAACCTTCAGGACCTCCCCCACTGTCACCGAAGCATCCAGTACCTCCTTCTGCTGTACTGATAACTCTGGCAAAATACGAGAAGCCAAATAATCATCAATATCCCCAGATTGTACCGCAGCATCCTCTGTATACAAAGATTTATAGAATTGAGCAAAACACTCCCGGATCCTAGTAGAATTCTGTAACATAGCCCCCCCCCCCCACCCCTCACACCCTCATAACATGTCTATCAGTTCTCATCTATCGTAACTTATTTACCAAAAGACGACCGGTTTTATTAGTACATTCATAATGGACTTGTCTCAAACATGAACTCACAAAGCGCAAGCTCTCCTCATGCAAAGCAGCCAATTCCAACCTCACAGCCTGAAGCTTCCGGAAATCAGACACAGATCCAAACGCCCTGTACCAGTCCTCCAGAGATCCCAACCGCTCCATACAGTCAGCCAAACTTGCCCTATCAACCCTAGCATGCTTATTCACCCATTGGATAAAGTAACCCCTAGAGACTGCCTTAAAGGCATCCCAAACCACCCCCAAAGATGGCCCAGACTCTAAATTGATAGCAAAATACTCTTAACACAGGTAAAAAAATTCTTAATTTCTGGATCTTGTAACAGGGTATTATTAAGCGTCCATCTCCTATCCCTCACCTCCCCTTTTAAAGATGGAATAATTGCCCAGACTAGAGCATGGTCAGATATAGTTATATGCCCTATAAAAGCTCCCCCTCCCTCATCAGACAAAGCCTTATCAAGAAAAACATAATCCAACATGGAGTGAGAGACATGGGTATGAGAGTAAAAAGTATCATCCTTAACCCTCGGGTGCCCAACTCTCCACACATCATAAAGACCCAAGGACTCCACAAACCTCCTCAAGGCGGTAGAAATTCTAAAATCAGGTGAAGCAGGAGGAGTAGAACGATCCAAATTAGCATTAAAATCCCCTGCCACAAGTAATCTACCCCTGGCAAATTTCTGCAAAACCTGCTGAAGACTCACAAAATAATTTTCCTGACGTTCATTAGGCGCGTAAATACAAGCCAAGATAAATTCCTCCTGCTCCAACCAGAACATGCAAGAGCGGGTAACGCCCTTCTGGATCCCTTTTCACATGCAAAAGCTGCACCTGCACATCACTATGAAAAAATAGCCACTCTTCTTCTTGGCCTCCTGTGCATCAGAAGCATAATTTATCTAAGATCATGTAATGACTGCATCATAACAATACTCTATAAGCCACATTGAGCCTGCAAAAAGGTGGGATAATGTGGGGTACAAATGCAATAATAATAATAATAATAATAATCAGCAAGTGGGTATAGAGAGGAGGACAACAAATGCTCATGTTTTCGCAAGAAGTGGGTCTCCTGCAAAAAAACCACGTGCGGATGCATTAAACGCAATTCGCGTAATAAAGAGTGCCTCTTGAATGGAGAATTCAAACCTTTAACATTATAGGATAATATTTTAAAATCCACCATCTAGATACACCCACTCCTTGACAGGTTAAGGGTCATTGCAAACAAGAAAAAGCAACCCTGTACGGTACAAATGGGGAGACAGGAACCCATCCAAACACCTACGATCATTAAAATGAACCCCCCACCCTCCCCCCCCCCCAAACCCTCCGCTCCCTACCCCTCCCCACTCCACACACCACATAAACTCACTCCCCCCAAACACACACACAAGCAACCCCTCCCCAACAACCACCCTCTCTTCACAAAAAGTACCCCCCCCCCCAATCCTACACCAGACTAGGGGCTCCGAAAAGCTCCCTGAATGGATATTAAGAGAAAATGAAACCACAGTACCCAACAAACTCACTCAAGCCTACCCCCCCCCCCCCACCATCCCACTCCCCCCCCCCACTTCGATCTAATACAGCCAAACCCCTCGCAAAAAATTAAACATTAACCCCAAAGTATATGTACTGAACCTCAATTCTAACAAATGGTTCATAACCAACATCATGCAGTAGAACAGAGATCAAATACAACAGCAGATACCTCTCCCTTCTCAAGTACAAACCCACGGCCCCTCTGGATAGTCTTATGAATACTGGGGTAATCGCTACAGCTCCACATCCCCCCTGCAGAGTACCTTGCACCTTTCAAACATTCCTATGCAAACATCCATCAACTGTACATTGCTCGCCCACAGAGCCTAAGACAATGCAGGCACTTTCTTGCTTTTGTGCGGAACACGCTGCCATCTCTGCAACTTAGCCTTTGTTGATGGTGCAAGCTCTCCCGGGGGTGCTGAGGAAGGCGCCAAATCCGCATCCTGTAGAAGCTTCCAGGACTCAGCAATGTGTCGAACCCTGTGCAAAGCCCCCTTGATCGTGAAACACAGGGCAAATGGGAAAGCCCAGCGGTAGGTGCTTTTTTTCTTTATAAGGATTTCCAGGACCGGCTTCAGGGCTCGCCGTTGGGTTACAGTAAAAAGAGACAAATCCTGAAAAACTCCCACCTTCACCTTATTAAATTCCAACAAAGATGTCTGTCAGGCACATTGCAGCATACGCTCCTTAAATGTGAGGCAAATCGGGCAATTAAATCACGTGGTCGATTGTCCACCGGCTTCCCCAAGGCTCTATGCGCTCTCTCAATCTTGCAGTCGTCCAGATCCATCTCAGCACCTGCCAGTGTAGAACAGAGTGATCGCACAACCATTTTAAGATCCTCAACACCACCCGATTCAGGTTCTCCACGGAAACGCAGATTGTTGCGTCGTCCCCTGTTCTCCAAATCATCCACCTTGTACAATAAATCCTCATATTTAGCATGGCTCTGGGATGCCTGTGAGTCAGCCGCATTCAGTCTGTCTATATGGTCGTCCATCCGAACTTCCAAGTCCTCCACCCGACCCCCCAACTCATAGAGGTCAGCACTAATGGCGTCCATGCGGTCTAATATTTCGTCCTTGGACGCCTTTATTTCGGCGCGTATTGTGTTCAGACTTTTAGCCAGCTCAGAGGTGATCCCCCGTTTAGGGCGCTTATGTGACTCATCAGCTTGAGATAGCACAGAGTCCGACTCCGATTGTGAGAGTCAGGCAGGCGACACATGGCGCTGTGAGCCCTTACTCGAGTGTCTCGCCGAATGGTGCTCAGGCTCCTTCCGGAACGCTGACAACGCTTTGCTCATGGTCAAGGATCCATCCAGCTCTCAACACGAACAAAGCAAGATCACAAAATCCAGCTTAGCGAGGCTTATTTTGCTATTTTAAGAGGGAAAGTGCGGGAGGTACAGACTCAAGCTGCCATCAAGCACCGTGACGTCACTTCCTCCCTTACTGGTCTCTTTTGTATTTCAAGATAAGGAAGCTTTGCTAAGACTTTATTTGAGACAATCTGCTTCAGTTACTTTTATGGGAGAAAAGATTCAGATATTTCCTGACGTTTCTAGATGGACACAGGAAAGAAGGAAGACGTTTCTGTCTATGTGACAGGAAGCTTTGAATTTAGGTGCTAAATTTCAGTTGAGGTTTCCACGTACATGTGTATTACAGATTGATAATATTAATTTTCATTTTTTGAACCTTCCCAACTTCGATCTTTTTTGGATGCAAGAGCTCCTAAAACCTGACTTGTAACGACCTCTAGACTTTTTAAAGAGTTTAGATGCACTTAATTAGACCATGTTTTCTTAATTTTCTCTTCTTTATACCTCCTCACAGGTCACAGTGTATTGATCAGCCTCCCTCCTAGTGGACTAATGCCTGTAAAATTTGGTAAACGAGGGAACTATCCCTAAATAGTTTCCTTTGTATTTCTTGGCACACTGCAAAGTCGTCTTTGGTGAATTATTGTAAACTGTCTTAAATAAAAAAATTTTAAAAAATGTTCATATGCTAGTCCAGGAGAAAAACCCAGCCTTGAACCGTATTTAGCAGGGCTCCAATGAGCTCCAATCTTTGGACGGGAAACAGATGGGACTTTGGGTAGGTGATAATGATCTCTAGTAGCTCTAACACCAGAAAATTTCTGATCATGGATTCCTGAGCCCCTTCTCTGGATGTGCTCTTTACCAGTCAATTGTCCAGGTAGGGAAACACATGAACTCCCAGACACTGCAACACTGCAACTTCTGCTAAACTATCAGTAAAGACCCTGGGAGCTGAAATGTGGAAAAGTGCAGAACGCGGTACTGGCAGTGGTGCTCCCCTACTTGAAATCTAAGATCTTACTGTGACTGGGATGTTATCTGAATGTGGATACAAGTCCAGAGAGCATAGCCAATCTTGTGCCTGAATCACTGGGAGTAAGGTGCAACCATCCTGAACTTTTCTTTGGCTGATATATCTGTTTAAAAGAGGCCACCTTTCCTAGAAAAAAATTCAGTTTCCCTCCTACCGGTAGGCTGTCCGAGATAGATACTGTGACTATAGCTATGTCCTCTGAGCCCGTCAAAAGCTCATCCCTGGCTCTGACTGGGGAGCTGATTGGGTCTTTTGAGCTTTCTGCTGCCTCAGGTGGGAGTGAGAGCTCTGGGCTGACTGGGAAGGACACGAGGCAGGGGGGACCTCCTACGCCTTTGAGAGTAGGATCTTCTGTGGCCTGCACCCAAAAACCTCCTGGAAGAGGAGGAAGAAGCGGGAGTGGGAGCAAACCGGGAAAGCAACTTGATGGTAGCAGCATGTTTCTTAATGAGGTCCATGGCTACCACCTTATAACCAAAAAAGCTATCTCCCTGGCAAGAGGCAGCTGCCAGCTGCTCTTAAACCATTGGTTCTAGGTCTGACACACGTAGCCAAGTGAGTCTGCACATTCCAATACCCATAGGAATTAGTAAGTATTGAATTTTCCTCAAGACCACCTTAAAAATGGTTTATGGACTTTTCTTCCAGTGACTTTTCCCTTTTTTGTTTAGTTAGTGATATTTTTTTCTTCATACTATCCTTTTTAATCTGTAAGCCACCCAGGTGGCTCATCTGATGGGCAGGATAGTAAGATTGTAGTGGAATACAAGAATGTATCAGTAAATCATAAACTTGAAACTTAAGCCCTGCTATGCTAACAGCTTTTACCACATTCTCTGAAATGGCGTATCAAAAGCATCATAGGCTGCCTGGGCAATATGCTTCCAAAACACTCACTGCTTGGCTACTAACTGGTTGAAATTTGCAGCCTGCACAGGTGGGACGTCAAATATATGTTCATGAAGAGCTGGTAGGAATGTATGTGGGAGGACAGCATAGCATTCTCATCAAACTTCCTCCCCCCAAAATACAAGGTCTAAGCATCCCTCCCCGGGGGGAACTGAGAAACAAGACTCGGCACTTTTGAGAGCAGATTTGACGACCATAGAGTGATGCGGAATCTGGAGCTTCTCAAATTCAGGAGCCTCTAGACTATATATAGAATCAGCCTTCTTATGTATGGACTGCACAGAGAAGGGGGTCTCCCATAGTTTCATCAGAATAGCCTTGACGCCACAAAGTCAACGATGTCTAACATTTCAACTCCTGGGCTCACCCTTAATCTCAAACTTAAATGGGATGACTTCTGCCCATCTCCATTACAAAATTGGCAATGGAGAGCACCTCAGGAGACTCCCTCCTTTCATGAAGTGGGGGAAGGATTTGATGGAAGTTTCAGGGATCCCCTAACAAGTTGAGGCAGCACGAAAACAGCAGAATACAAATCCTCACTTACAGGCGACATCATCCAATGGAACTTCACATGGTAACTCTTCTCCACGACTGAAGTGCAGAGCTTTTGAGGCAGCTCAGCCAGTCATATGCGCCTATTCCTGCCTGCTGCCTTTGTGCAGGACCACAATGGTCCACAACAAGCTTAATCAGAATATAACTCCTGGCAAAGTGGGAGGGTTTGTAGCCTACTAACCTTGGAGAATAGATGCTACTGATAAGTAACTTTTCTCCAAGGACAAGGATAGTACTAAAATCTTCACATATGAAAACTCCCTAGCTACAGGCTGCCTTTAAGCAGAAAAATGTGACATACAGGCAACCTTAACTGTCTCCCTTTTTGGCTTGCTTGTTTTTTAGGCAGCCTGGAATTGAAAGAAAGGGGTCTAGGAGGGATGTCATTGGATTTTAATTCCCAAAAAGATTATGGAAGTCTGTCTAGCCAAACTTCCAAACTTAATCTGTCAAGAGTCCTGGTTCCAGGCAAGAATACAATGTGAATGTGTGGACAGATCTACACAGCAGAGATTTGAAGAGCTGTAACTTGGACGCTGACCTCAAGTGGACTACTACCATAACTATATCTCTGACATGTCTCTCTAGGGTTAAGCCTGCTAAGTGAAGGAAGTGCAATCTGCTAGCCAAAAGGAATTGGAAAAGTGTGTACTTGCCGATAGTAGCCTCCATCCTGTTAGGATCTAAAGGAGTAAAAAGTCAGGTGGACTTTCTTTGTGTCTTAGTCCAGAAGCCCAAGGACCTCTTACAATCCAAAAGACAGAAGGCCAAGGATCTTTTGCAATTCAAAGTATGCAGTATACTTTCACCTTTATGGGGATGAAATTTGGGAAAAATATTGGCAGGACTACTGACTGATTTAAGATGGAACTCCGATTATTACCTTGGGAAGGAACTTTAGATAGTTGTGTAGAATCACTCTATTGTTAAAAATCTTGGTGCAAGATGGATCAATCAGTAGGTCTTTTCTATCAAATTTTGGAATTTGTCTTATTTTTGTATTTATTTATACTTTTGTTCTATGGATCTGTAAACTCCTTACTTATAAGGCCTGGCCGTATATAAAAGTTTGATAAACGCAAACATTGAAAAAAAAAAAACACTTTCCATGTTAGGTACGTCAGATGACAGGTATTAAGTGCCTCAAATGGAGCTTTCATCAACGTGTACAAACATTCAGGTCCCATGAAACTGCAAGTGCCCGACGAGGGGCTTCAACAGAAGCAAGCCTCACATAAAGCAAAAATCTAAAGGTCGTACAGAGGTGGATTTACTTTCTACAAGATACATGCCACTCACACAAAGGTGAAACCTAATAAAGTTGGCTTTGAGACAATACTCAAATGTAGAGGTATTCAAGAAGTTTTGTGTGGGACAGAAAAGAGGATCTAGGGTCTTTCCCTCACCATATGGCAAACCGCTCATTAAAAACTGTATAATCTACTAGTAGTAGAATCTCTTCTGGAAGTCAACAAGGCCTAGAAACCCTGTCAGACAAGTCTTAAGAAAGCAACAAGGCAGGCGGCTTGCAGATATCGAAGTAGCAGAAGAAATCAGCAAACCAAAGTACATAAAGGTCCAAAAGAAACTTTAATTCAACAACACTCGAAGGTGTAACAAACAAATCACCTGATGTGGTTATTTTTCACCCACTAATAGGGCTGCATCAGGGTAATGCTGTTAATATGAAATGAATGCTAACAAATATAGGCACCATATGAAAACATATTTAGCTAAATAACAGAAAACCAAAGTATGTAAATCAAAACCATATGTGTTAAAAAGTTAAAATAAAAATCATAACATATATTGTAATTTATAACCTGAAATGTGTGTTTCAATGGTTCTACCAAATTCATTAAATTAAAAAAATTGAAGTTTGAAGAAATAGCTATTGTAAAAATCTGTACCAAGGTAAAATTGAAGAGCAACTTACTAAACTCTTTTCCTCTTACAGAGGTGTTTTTAATGAAACTAAAGAAAAAGAAGTTATCAGGCAAGACATAATTTCACCTTCCTTGTCATCTAGACTGCACTGTTTTGACACATTGGATGTACCCAAGCAGAACTACTCGATGGGAGAAGACAAAGCCCCCTGAAAGTAGCTCTGCCAAAACCTGAGTGAACTCTGGCACACACATCCAACCTGTAATGCTTCACAAAAGACTGCAGCGATGACCACGTCACCGCTGTACAGACCACCTCCAGAGTGACGTTCTGGGTCTCCACACAAAAGTCACTTGAGCCCTCATCGAGTGAGCTCTCAGAACCAGAAACACTGGCAGTTTGCCAAAAATATAGGCAGCTTCCATGGCCATCTTGATCCATCGTGCAATCATGGCCTTTAAGGCCGCCTGACCCTTATGAGGACCACGGAAAAGCACGAAGAAATGATTGGATAGAAGAAAGTTATTGGTTTCTTCCAAGTAACGAAGCAACATCCTAAGGAAAGGAGGCCAAACAGATATCCTGAGTCACATGGAAAGCCAAGACCACTTTGGGCAGAAAGGAACTGTGCGGAACACCACTGACTTCTCCGAGAGAGAAATGGGTCCTTACAGAACAGAACCTGCAACTCTAAAACCTTGCAGGCTGAAATGCCACAAGGACTACTGCCTTGAGGGTATGGATCCAAATTGAGGCATGCCACAAGGGCCGAAGGGAACTCCGGAGAGCACCCAAAGAACCAAATTCAGGTCTCAGGAAGGAAAGGACGAGCACATTGGAGGCTGCCAATGAGCAGCCCCCTCAAAATCTGGCAACCTCCCCATGTGCTGCCAAGAACTACTAAGCATTTCTATAGCGCTGCCAGGGTTACACAGCGCTGTACAAGTTTAGCATGGGGAAGGACAGTCCCTGCTCAAGAGAGCTTACAATCTAAAGGTTACAAACTATGTAGTCAGTGTAGGTAACTTATGTGGTCAGTGTAGATAGCTTACAATCTAAAGGTTACAAACTATGTAGTCAGTGTAGGTAACATGAATGGGGAAGGTGGTTAGGCGCCAAAAGCAAGGGAGAAGAGATGGGCTTTGAGTAAGGACTTGAAGATGGGCAGGGAGGGCGCATGGCGTATGGGCTCGGGAAGTCTGTTCCAGGCATGAGGTGATGCGAGGCAGAAGGGGCGGAGTCTGGAGTTAGCGGTGGTAGAGAAGGGTACAGATAGAAGTGATTTGTCCTGAGAGCGGAGGTTACGGGTGGGAACATACGGGGAGAGGAGGGTAGAGAGGTAAAGGGGGGCTGCAGATTGAGTGCACTTGAAGGTCAATAGGAGAAGCTTGAACTGTATATGGTAGCGGATCGGAAGCCAGTGAAGCTACTTGAGGAGAGGGGGGATATGAGAGTATCGGTTCACGCGGTAGATAAGACGTGCGGCGGAATTTTGGACACATTGAAGGGGGGATAGATGGCTAAGCGGGAGGCCAGCGAGAAGAAGGTTGCAATAGTCAAGACGAGAGGTAACGAGCGAGTGGACGAGGGTTCGGGTGGTCTGTTCAGAGAGGAATGGGTGAATTTTGCTAATATTATAGAAGAAGAAGCGACAGGTCTTAGCTGTCTGCTGGATATGGGCAGAGAAGGAGAGGGAGGAGTCGAAGATGACTCCGAGATTGCGGGCTGAAGAGACGGGGAGGATGAGGGCGTTGTCAACAGAGACGGAAAGTGGGGGTAGAGGAGAAGAGGGTTTGGGTGGAAAGACAAGGAACTCAGTCTTGCCATGTTCAGTTTCAGATGCCGGTTGGACATCCAGGCAGCGATGTCTGAGAGGCAGGCCGAAACTTTGGCCTGGGTTTCGACTGTGATGTCAGGAGTGGAGAGATAAAGCTGGGTGTCATCAGCATAGAGATGGTACTGGAAACCATGTGATGAGATCAGTGAGCCCAGGGAGGAGGTGTAGATTGAGAAAAGAAGCGGTCCAAGGACAGATCCTTGAGGAACCCCAACAGAGAGCGGGATGGGGGTGGAAGAAGAGCCATTAGAAAATACTCAGAAGGTGCGTTGGGAAAGGTATGAAGAGAACCAGGAGAGGACGGAGCCCTGGAACCCGAATGAGGACAGTGTGTCAAGAAGTAAATTATGATTAACGGTGTCGAAGGCGGCCGATAGGTCGAGGAGGATGAGGATGGAATAGTGACCTTTGGAGATGTTGCACTTTGCCCCAAAAACTGGAAAAGAGCCACCATCTTTTTCCCAGTGGTTCTCTGTCTTTTTCATCTTAACTGCTTAAGATTTTACTTTTGGCAATACATGTTAAACTGTCATGCCAAATTTATCTGCCTCCCTCCTTTCTACAGTGTCTATCTGCAGCACTTCCCCTCCCCATTGGCAGCGCAGGCAGAAGTGTCTCTATCCTAGGCTGCAGAAGCTCCCTCCAGCCCATGAAATCAATCAGCTAGCCAATAGGCTGAAGCAACAACCTACTCTTCCTACAAGCCTATTGGTCAGGCACAGCTAGCCAATAGGCTACAGGGGGAGGCATGAGCAGTAGCTAGGATAGAGACACCTGCCTTCGCCTGAAGTCCTACAGTATGGAATTTTGTTTGACAAAATGTTTTTAAATATAACCTCATAATGTCAAAGAAGCTTCTCATGAAGTCAGCTGTATTTGAGCATTTCACCATAACTCAAAATTGAAAATATTTTGTGCCACTCTTGGGCTCATTTTCAAAACAGAAAAACATCTAAACAGCATTTGGACGTTTTTCTCACAAAATGTCCAAATCAGTATTTTCAAACCCTATTTTTAGATGTTTTTCTATAAGGTCTGTTAGAAGTGCATCCAAATCTCAAAGGGGGCGAGTCAGGCCAGGACTTGGGCGTTCTTAAGACAGACATTTTTCAGCTATAATGGAACAAATAAAACCATCCAGGACTAAAACTAAGATGTTTTGAATTAGACCTGTTTTTAAAACGACTCAGGCACAAAAAGGTGCCCTAAATAACCAGCTACTGGCAGGAATAAGGGATGACTTCCCCTTATTCCCCCAGTGGTCACTAACCCCCTCTTACCCCCAAAAATGTGATGAAAAACTACTTGCCAGCCTGTATGCCAGCTTCAGATGTTATAACTCAGGTCCATTAGAACAGCATATAGGTCACTGGAGTAGTCTAGTGGTGGGTGCAGTGCACTGCAGACAGGTGGACCCAGGCTCCTACCTCCCCCTATCTGTTATACTTGTGGAGGAAACTGTGACCCCTCCAAAACTCACCAGAAACCCACTGTACCCACATAAAGGCGCTCCCCTTCAACTGTAAGGGCTATGGTAATGGTGTACAGTTGGGGGTAGTGGGTTTTGGGTGGGTTTTCGGGGGGGGGGGGCTCAGCAGCCAAGGTAAAGGAGCAATGGTGAGATGTGTACCTGGGAGCATTTTATGAAGTCCACTGCAGTGCCTGCTAGGGTGCCCTATTGCTCTCCTGGGATGTCAGGGAGACAAGTCTACTAAAAATGCTGGATCCTCCCACATCCCAATGGCATGATTTTGTACATTTTGCACTTGGATGTTTTTTTCCCCCGAAAATGGACAAAAAAACAAAACATCCAAAGCACAAAACCTTGTTAGAAACAGTATTTCCGAAAACAAAAGATAAATGTTTTTCTTTTTTGTACATGAACCTCTTTCCTATTCAGATTTTGGACATTTTTTGCAAAACGTCTAAAGTCGGATTTAGACATTATATAGAAAATGCTCCTCTGTATGACACAGGACCCAGATGAAGACAAATGATGCAATGCCAAGATCAGCACAAATTCAGGCAGTGACAAAAATGCCCTACAAGAGCTTCCAATCTCAAAAGACCTTTACAGCGCTTTCATCCAAAGTATTCAAAGCTATGAGTGAAAAAGATGACAGCAAAAGCAAGAAATCTATGCTCAGTACTTCCAGCCAGCCAAAGGACAAGAAAACTTCACAAAGATATTTGTCAGTGACAAAGTTACTGTAACAATGAAGGCAGACACATTCAAAGAGTAGGGTAGCAAAAGAGAGGGTTACAAAATACACAGTCACAAACAAAAGCAAAAAGTACAAAAGGGCCTGCAAGGCTGGAACAAATGATTCTCCTTAATTTGAAAGACCCGACACGGGTCGTGTTTCGGTGTGAACTACATCTGCTTCAGGGGGCCAAGGCTCTCAATACTGAGCAGCATGAAAGTACAAAAACACTTATTAAAAGTACTAAATGAAACACATAAAAGATATGAAAGATGCTGGAGCGTGTCTGGAACTGAAGCTGCTCCAGCTAGGTTAAAAATCCAGCCTTTAAAATCGTAACAAAGCAAGTCAAATTGTTGGAGTGAACGCCATTGTGAAACTGCCAAAAATCATTTCATAAAACTTGCTGTAAAATAGAGTGTTCCTCTATTATTTTCATAACCAGCTGAATGGAGAAATCCCCGCAAACTTGGTGTTTCTCTGGGAAAAATCAGTGCTAGAAAAATGGTATGTGAAGAAGCCCTTAACCAAAAGGAAGAACTTAAAAAAAATAAACAAATAAAAAACCTTTAAGGGAATGCTTTGTATTTCTTAAAAATCGATGCCTGCACATGCCACAGAGTGAACTACTTTGCCACGAATGTCAGATTTGTTTGTAACAAGAATGTAATAGTTACCAAGACACTGGCTGTAAGAGACAAAAGCTCATCACACCAGCGAGTTTTTCTAGTTCTTAGTGGAAAATATTCTGCAAGATTATGAACTTTAAAAAAAAAAAAAGAACAAGTTCTATGTATTGTAAGTACATAAGTAATGCCACACTGGGAAAAGACCAAGGGTCCATCCAGCCCAGCATCCTGTCCACGACAGCAGCCAATCCAGGCCAAGGGCATCTGGCAAGCTTTCCAAAACATACAAACATTCTATACATGTTATTCCTAGAATTGTGGATTTTTCTCAAGTCCATTGTGGTTTATGGACTTGTCCTTTAGGAAACCGTCTAACCCCTTTTCAAACTCTGCCAAGCTAACCGCCTTCACCACATTCTCCGGCAACATGCCAAGTTCAATTCAAATAATGAATGCAGACAATGAAAGTGACCAACAGCTAGAAGAACACTTCAGAGATATAGGAATGTTTGAAACTGAAGAGCACACTCCTGCAACTGAGGAACAAGATGAAGTTGCTATCAAACAACAAAAAAATGATGATCTTTTAGATGCTCTTGTAGCTGACTCAAAACTCTCCAAAATTCACTACATGCGCTGTGTTGTAAACACACTGCAGCTGGCAATAAGGGAAAATTAGGTTCTTACCTTGGTAATTTTCTTTCCTTTAGTCACAGCAGATGAATCCATTACGAATGGGTTGTGTCCACCTACCAGCAGGGGGAGAAAGAGAACACTGAAAACCATAGTGCCTCTAGGTCGGCTAGGTCCATCTGCCTCTCAGTATTTTGAAGCTTCCAAAGCAGTGTTAAACCGCAAAGTAGCTTAACATGAACTTTCCTCACAACGAAAGAACGTCCAAGAAAAGGAGCAGGAGCAATAACACAAAGGAGGGACAAACTCAACCTCCTGTAGTAGAACAGAAATCCTGAAGACTGTTTTCCAACTTCTCCCAATGAGGGAACATGTCTGCAGGAAAAACTGAACACAAAACAGAGTCAATCAGGGAAGGATCATGGATTCATCTGCTGTGACTAAAGGAAAAAAAATTACCAAGGTAAGAACCTAATTTTCCCTTCCTTCTCACCAGCAGCAGATGAATCCATTACGAATGGGATGTATCAATGCAATCCCTAGATAGGACAGGGACAAGCCACACCACGCGCAAGCACTTGTGCTCCAAAAAGCGCGTCCCTCCTGGCAGCCACATCCAGCCTGAAATGACGGGCAAAAGAGAGCTTAGAAGCCCAAGTAGCTGCACTACATATCTCTTGCTCCCGTCTCAGCCCAAGAGGAAGAAATTGCTCTTGTGGAATGTGCCTTAAAGGCGTCAGGTGGAGGCCGGCCAGATAGCAGATATGCAGAAAAAATAGCTTCCTTAAGCCAATGGGCTATAGTGGCTTTAGACGCTGGAGACCCTCTGCGAGGACCTGACAACAATACAAAAAGGTGATCAGAGGTCCTGAAAGCATTACACATCTGCAGATACTGCAACAGAGCCCTGCGCACATCCAGAAGGTGCAACTGCCCAAAAGATTCCGGAAACTCCTCCCTAGTAAAGGAGGGCAGATAAATAAGCTGGTTTAGGTGAAACACTGAAACCACCTTAGGCAGAAAGGAAGGCACTGTACATACCGTAACTCAGGACTCTGAGAACTGCAGAAATGGGTCTCGACAGGACAGCGCCTGGAGCTCAGACACCCGTCTCGCCGAAGTAATGGCCACCAAAAAGACTGTCTTGAGAGTCACATCCTTCTCCGAAGCTCGCCTCAGCGGCTCGAAGGGCGAACACTGAAGAGCCTTTAATACTAGCCCCAGGTTCCAAGCCGGACAAGGAGCCCACACGGGAGGACGGAGCCGAAGCACCCCTCTAAGAAAGCGTGCAATGTTCGGGTGCGCAGCCAGGGAGAGGCCAGCGACCTTCCACCGAAAACATGCCAAGGCTGCCACTTGAACACACAGGGAATTGTAGGCCAAGCCTTCTTGTATACCATCCTGCAAAAAGTCAAGAATCGGCGAGACAGAAGCCCACATGGGTGTGATTGCTTTAAAAACACACCAAGCCTCAAACTGGCGCCAGATCTGAGCATAGGCAACGAAAGTGGAATGCTTGCGGGCCTGCAAAAGAGTGGAGATGACCTTGTTAGAACAGCCCTTGTCCCTCAATTGCGCCCTCTCAATAGCCATGCCGTAAGACTAAAGCAGCATGGATCCTCCATGGTCACCGGGCCCTGCATCAACAGGTTCGGTACCAGAGGCAAGGGAAGGGGAGCCTCCACCAGCATCCACCGGAGGTCTGCATACCACAGCCGCCTGGGCCAATCCGTAGCAATGAGGATCACCACTCCTTGATGCAGCCGAATTCGCAGGAAGATTCACCCTATTAAGGGCCAAGGAGGGAACACATACAGGAGGCCCGGGGGCCAGGGTTGAGCCAACACATCCAACCCTGCTGAGCGCGGATCTCTCTGTCTGCTGAAAAAGGATGGAACTTTGGCATTCGTGCTTGAGGCCATCAGATCCGCTACGGGCGTTCCCCATTTGGCACAGATCTGAAGGAACACTTCGTCTGCCAGTTCCCACTTCGCAGGGTTGTTTGATACCTGCTTAGAAAATTGGCTTGCATGTTGCTCTGACCTGCTACGTTTGCTGCTGACAGAAGCTGCAGATGTAGCTCGGCCCAGTGGCATATCTGAGCGGCCTCTGCAGCCAGTGCTTGACACTGAGTGCCGCCTTGTCAATTTATGTAGGCCACTGCTGTCGTGTAGTCCGACAGAACTCTGACAGCCAGTCCCTCCAGAGTCTTGTGAAAGGCTAGAAGAGCCTGGAATATCGCTCTCAGTTCCAGGCGATTGATGGACCACCCTGTTTCCTCGGGTGTCCACAGACCCTGGGCATAGCTTCCCTGGCAATGTGCTCCCCAGCCCTTCAGGCTGGCATCCGTTACCACCAGGCACCAATCGGGAAGTGCTAGCGGCATTACTCGCCGCAGCATGCTGTCTGAGAGCCACCACTCCATACTGAGCCGGGCCGCAGGGAGCCACGTGAGTCTGCATTGATAATCCTGGGACATAGGAGACCATAGTTGAAGCAGGGCAATCTGCAGAGGTCTCATGTGCGATCTCGCCCATGGCACCACTTCCAAGGTGGCCGTCATCAAACCCAACAGCTGGACAAAGTCCCAAGCTCGCGGGTGAGGTATCCTCAGGAGCAGATGGACCTGATTCTGAAGCTTGCACCGCCTTTGGTCGGGTAGAAAGACAAACCCCGAGGCCGTGTTGAACCGGACCCCCAAATACTCGAGAGACTAAAAGGGGGTCAGGTGACTTTTGGGTATATTGACCACCCAGCCTAGTGCCTGCAGGACTGTAACCACTCTGGCTGTGGCAAGATGACTTTCGGTTGCCGAATCCGCACCTGATGAGCCAGTCGTCGAGATAAGGGTGAACTCCGATACCCTCTTGCCTGAGACAGGCAGCTACGACCACACCGCAAACCGGAGAAACCGCTGATGCGGGGACCAGATAGGAATGTGCAAATACACTTTTAGGTCCAGAGACACGAGAAACTCTCCTGGCTGTACCACTGCAATGACGGAGCACAGGGATTCCATGCGAAAGTGTCATACTCTGAGGGCCTCGTTGACTCTTCGTAAGTCGAGGATCGGTCTGAAAGACCCGCCTTTTCGAGGCATGACAAAATTAATGGAATAGCAGCCGCAGCCGCGTTCGGCGGGAGGCACCGGGATCACCGCTCCGAGGTGCAGCAAGACTTGTAAGGTCTCCTCTACCGCCGCCCGTTTTACGGCAGTGCCGCATTGGGACTCCACAAACACATCTCTCACCGGGGCACCAAATTCCAGTCGGTAACCTTCTCTGATCAGGTCGAGGACCCATTGACCTGAAGTAATCTTGGTCCACTCCTCTAGATAGAGAGAAAGATGTCCTCCTACTGCAGGAATCAAGGAGTGGACCGGCGTCCCCATCATTGTGGAGGACGCCTCCTGAACTCCTGGCCTTGAACCGGCCCCTGCGGAACGTTTGTCCGAGCGAAAGGAGTTCCTCTGCTGAAAACGGGCATGTTGAGAAAACCCAGCAGAGCACCCCAGGCGATACCTGCGAGCTTCACGGAAGCGAGGTCTGGAAGAGGAGGGAAACACAGGACCCTTGGAAGAGGGCCTCGGCCTATCCTCAGGTAACCGCTGGGGCTTAGAGTCCCCCAAGTCTTTCACAATCTTCTCCAATTCCTCTCCAAATAACAGGAGGCCCCGAAAGGGTAACCTCACTAGCCTTTGCTTAGAGGCCATGTCAGTCGCCCAATGCCGCAGCCAAAGAAGGTGGCGGGCAGAAACCGCCACAGACATCTGTTTAGCTGAAGCTCTGACCAGATCATAAAGGGCATCAGCCAAAAATGACAGGGCCAAGTGCATCTGTGGGGCAACCTCAGAGAGGGAACCCGCACCATCCGTGGGCTGTTCCTCCGCCTGTTGCAACCAGGAAAGACATGCCCGGGCTGCATAGGATCTGCCAATAGACGCCCTTAAAGCAAGGCCCGCAATTTCAAAGGACAGCTTCAGCGCGGATTCCACCGGTCCTGCATGTCTTTCAAAGTGACCCCTCCCTCTACTGGGAGAGTGGTCTTTTTAGTCACAGCCATGACCAACGCATCCACTTTAGGCATCCCCAAAGGGACCAAGTGCTCCTCACTCAGAGGGTAAAGCTGACCCATAGCCCTGGCCGCTTTCAAAGGCCCATCAGGGTCAGACCATTGAGCTGAAATAAGCTCCTGGATGGAGTCATACACCGGAAAGGCCCAAGTAGGTTTCTTAGTACTCACCATCCTAAGATTAACAGAGGAGGCCTCGCCTTTAGCAGGATCATCAATCAAGAGGGCCTGCAAGGCGTCAGTAATGAGAGCCGGCAGCTCGTCGCTGTGGAAAATCCGAACCGCATTGGGATCATCCAAATCCAGTGGCAAACAGGCACCCTCCTCTGAATTAGGAGAAATGGACGTTGGAGCTCCTCTGGCAGCCTCTAAACGAGGCATCCCCCTGCACTCAGACTCCTCCGCAACCGCGAGGGTTGAGACATGCGGCACTTCCAAAATGGCACCCGCTGCCAGCTCCATCGAGTGGGAAGAATCATCGCTCGCCATGCTCGTACTAGTGTGAGTGTCTAAGGAGCAAGTTTTGCACAGCCCCGCTGCTGATCTGCGTTTACCACAACGGAAGCAGCGCTTAACTCCCTCAGCAGCCATTGCCTGACTGGACAGAAATATAGCAATAAAATGGCGGCTTCGCACCAAATCTTACCCCGTTCGGAACGGCATCTACGGGACCTCCCCGGAGGAGCTGGGCACCACTCTCACCTCAGAAGACCGAGTCAATGAGCTCCAGTCAAGCTGCACTGAACCAGAATCTCTGGAAAAAGCTTCAGAACAGCCACGCAGTAAAAGCGCGCTCTTTTTTTTTTTTTTAACGCTGTGAGGAAAGTTGGAGGCAGGCAGCAACAGAGGGACTCCATGAGGACAGGGGAATGGGTAAGGCAGGGAAAGGGCAAACCTACATGCCTTTAAAGTGGGCACCACCAGCCACAACACCCCTGCTCAACTGGCAAAGCACAGGAGCCACCCCAGGCAGAAATCCAGGAGCTGATCAAACTACGTCCACACCTGCTGGGAGATAGAAAAATACTCACACAGCAAAGCATCTCTATTTGAAATTGCTGCACCTGGAGGCAAGCGTTCACCTCTCTGGGATCCAGCCAATCTACCCAAGAGCCTCATCTTGATCTCCCACTCTGCCAACATCATGCAAGAGGGCCTAGTGAAGCAAGAAATGCTTGGGGGCCCCGCTAGTCCCTCCATGAGGATTCCCTTCAAAAGGATTAGCAGCACAAGCTCTGGAGAGCCCAAGGGCCTCTGAATCAGTATCAATGAGACAAGAGAGCTCTTCACATCTAAAAAGCCAGATTATTATTATTATTAGCATTTGTATAGCGCTACCAGACGCACGCAGCGCTGAACACCTGATACAAAGAGACAATCCCTGCTCAAAAGAGATTACAATCTAAATAATAGACAGACAGAGAAGACAGTTACAGGTGAGGGAAGTAATAGGTGAGAAGGAAGGAAGGGACAAGGGGAGGGGCAATTGCATAGTGGCTAGGAGCTAAAAAGCAGCAGTGAAAAGGTGGGTTTTCAGCATAGATTTGAAAACAGGTAGAGATGGAGCTAGACGTATAGGTCCAGGAAGTCCATTCCAGGCATAAGGTGCTGCGAGAGAAAAGGAGCGAAGCCTGGAGTTAGCAGTGGAGGAGAAGGGGGATGACAAGAGAGATTTGTCTAGTGAGCGGAGTTCACGGGGAGGAATGTAGGGAGAGATGAGAGTGGAGAGGTAATGGGGGGCTGCAGAGTGGATGCATTTAAAGGTCAGTACGAGATCACATGGGACTGCTCCTTTTCCTCCTCTCTAGGAGGATCCTGCTCAGAATCTGAATCCAAGGGGGATTGGATTAAGCTCTGGAGTCAAAAAAGGCTAGCCCTCCCCCCCCCCCCCCCCCACTCAGATCCAGTGTGGGTGGTAGAGAACCCCCGCCCATCTCGATGGGGGCTGTGAGTTCTCCTGCCTCAAAATGAACAGCAGCAGGAGAAAAAAAGCGCATAAAACCTCTGCCAGGCCAGCTCCCAGACTCTAGTGTTCACTCAAGGATCTCCTCTTGGGCTTTTTTTTTTTTTTATTTAAATGAGACGCACAAAATAGCAATGCTGTCCAAAGTTGTTTTAACTAGAGTTTGCAGAGGTTCTTCACCACAGTGAAGAAAGTGAGGTGGTAGTGGGGGAGAGAAAAGGGTTTACACTCCTTCCAGCCCACCCCACTGAATGAAAGCCTATAAACCAAGGTTTGGAGCTACAGGGGAAGAAACCTTCAACCCGACCAGGGGAAGGTCTATGGGATGATCCCTAAGAGCCTCCATAGGTCAAAGACTACTACTGGGCCGCAGGTCCTGGACTATGCCCTAGGTCTTCAGGCTTGAAAGAACCCTGTGCAAACTGTTGGTCTGAAATATACTGATCTAGAAGTATGAAAAGAACAGGGGATTTTTTTTTATTTTATTAAGACTTCTGCCTTGAATTCCTTCTTGCACAAGTATCACTATATATGGAAGCCAGTAAACGTCTTTGTGCAATGTGTCACTGCATACTATAATTTTCTGAAGCAGTAACATCAGCACTGAAATCTAAAAAAAAAAAAAAAAAAATTATATATATATATATATATATATACACGGTTTTCCATCAAATGCAATAAAAAAGCACATTCAACAACTTTTGACTCTTTTCCTCATATTGAGCTCTTCATTTCAACAGCGTCTTTGTCCTCTCCCACTCAAAAATGTGTGCATCACTATGTCATACCTGTACTACTACATGCCATTTCATTGTATAAATGTTTTTGGGGGGGTTTTTACATTCAACTTGTCATCACTAGATGTCACCCTAGTGGCTGCACCTGGACTCAACAGCAGGTAGAATGCTTGTGCTCCAGTGTAACTGGTTCAGTGGCCCAACACTGGGAAAGAGCACTGCCCTGTTTCTACTGCTCCTCCCACACAGTTTCCCCTAATGTTAATATGAATACAAAATATGAACATATATACATGGATATGTGTGTTTGTACATCGACAAATAACAAATTGATGTAATATAATTAGACTGTAAGCTCTGTCGAGCAGGAACTCTTTCTTCATGTTCAAGTGGACAGCGCTGCGTACGTCTAGTAGCGCTATAGAAATAAGTAGTAGTAGTACTAAGCCAACTCTTCTAGTGCAAGAACCCTTAAGATCACAATAGACGTGCTGCTAATGCTTAAAGAAATATTTTAATGAGAACAGAACTTTCCAATTGAATACCAAGTTCTCTCATGGTCAGGATTACTATCAAAAATTTTCATTGGTGATTTTCCAAACACCAAAAGGTTCTAACAGGGCTTTTCTGAAGAAATAATTCCACTCCTAAAAAACTTTCCTAATAGAAAGCCTATAACGAAAAGTATCTCACTGTGCTTCAAACACAGGGACTACTATGTCCTCTCTAGAATGTGATTCATCCTTGTTACTTCTACCAGGGCATGTCCAAGCAGTCTCCCTTCCAAGTAATAGCCAGGTCTAACCCTGGTTGGTTTTAGAGATCCCCTTCAGAATCACTACTTTCTGCTGCTCTGTACCCAGCCCTTCACTTTCTGAATCAGCCCCTTTATAGAAGTTCTCTTATAAGCTCCCTCTCCCTGGGAGTTCTAACAGGAATTACCACGTGCTTCCCCAGGCCATGGTTCCCTTTGTTTACTTGCCTTGGTGTATTCCAGGACTGTATCCCTTCCAAGCACTAGTTATCCTGCCCTAGCTTTGGAGATCTGCTCCTGAACCAGGGCTTCTGCTTTGAGCTTCCTGTCCAGCACTTCGCTTTCTGGGTTCGCCTGCCCTAGCTTTGGAGATCTGCTCCTGAACCAGGGCTTCTGCTTTGAACTTCCTGTCCAGCACTATGCTTTCTGGGTTTGCCTGTTCTAACAGTTTCTTACAGCCCAATAAGAATATTTTTTCTTTTTCCTTGAGTCCTCACACTTTATAAGACACCATTTTATATTACCTTTCCTTTCCTGAATGCAAATCCTCTTTTTCCCAGGGTCTGGACCTTCTCTCCAGTTTCCCTCTGCTTAGGGCAACCAACTTTGCCTCTCCACCCCCCCCCCCCCCAAAAGGAATTAACTAAAGTTCACTTACAACAAAGTCTCAATTATCCAACGTAAATGGGACAGACTCATTGTTAGATAACTGAAAAAAGTCAGATAATGCATAAGAGGAATATAGTATGTGTATTTCAAATACTGTTTATTATTATTCAACAACCAACAGTACTGTATGTGTGCTTGTACTGTAACAAACATTTAACAAAAATACTGCAGCAAACAACAGGGATGACGAAAACACAAAGAGAAACCAGATGTGCTCAACAAATTGTATTGCATCAATATGAAATTGGCCCTGACTTGACATGGGCCATGTTTTGGCTTAGAGCCTGCCCCAGGAGTCTATTCTTGAGCCTCAACACAAACTCGATACATGCTTCAGTGTGATTTCATTGATTTAGGTATATTGTGGTTTACACAACATTTTTCAAGGTCTTGTTCGCGTTAAGGCTCCAGAATAGACTCCTGAAGCAGGCCTTACAGCTGAAACACAGTTTGTGTCAAGTCAGAGCCAAGTTTATATTGATGCAATAAAATTTGTGGAGCACATCTTTCTCTTTGTGTTTCCGTCATTCCCGTTGTTTGCTGCTGTTATGACTATTCTACAGTGTACTATTTCTTCTGGGATTTTTTGACCCAATAGAAATACTGTATAATACATTCATAAACATAAAAGTTTCGTCATTAAAGTTTGTTTTCCTGTTTTACTTCCCTTCCTTGCAGCAAGGTCGCAGTCTCAGTAGCCTTGACCACTTCACTATGACTGATTTTCACAGTTTCATAGAAACATAGAATAGAAACATGAAGGCAGGGGGTCCCATAATGCAACGCGGCTGATCGGATGCTCGAGATTCGGCTCCGCTCCCGATCCCCCCTAAACCTGTTTAATTTACCCGCAGATTCTCTTAAAAATAGAAACAACCCCTCCGAAGGAACACCACCTTGTAGTGGTGGAGGGATTTCTGTGTTTCAATGACTCAGAGGGCTATGCTGAAGGGTTACCCATATCAGACAGGCCTCTGAGGAGAAACCAGACAAAGAGTGTCCCAAACTGGGAGAGTGGTAAGATGGGTGTCCTGAAGTTCGTATGCCCAGCGGCCTAGCTGCCCTCTGAAGTTTTGTCTTTATGTAAATTCCCTCTCTGCAACTGCACTTTCCTTAACTGAGAGGAAGGGAACAACCGGCGGTCAGCCGCTGATGGCCGGCCAGCGTTTTGTCCCCTGAGCAGCAAGTGCGGGACCGCTGTGCGTCGAACTGCCCACAGATGAAAGGGTTGGCGAGTCCTTTGATTAGCGCCGGCGAAGGAGCGTCGACGCTCTTGGACCTGGAAAAACAACTCCATCGCTCCCGAATTATTCAACCACAATGTCCAAAGGAGTGAGATAGAGGCATATGCTGAAATGGAGGACGTTTACAGCAGAACCCAAATCGGCGGAACCACTCCTAAACACCTCAAGAGAAATCACCTTGGAGATTTTGGCTTCCGTGGAGGTTACATTGAATGCCATCTGGAAGGCGCTTCGGGACCTGACGGCAGTAGTAAATAACTTTGTTTCAGATATAATCTTATTGGAGAGTTACATGGAAAATTTGACTGAACCCTTGGACAGTGAAAAACTGATATAATAAATGAAGTTCTACACAAGCTAGAAGTGGTTATGATCCTGAAAATGATAATGGACCAGAAACTTTGAATGATAAGGTGGATGTTATTGTGGATGATTAATGTCGAGATTATTGTTTTTCCCCAGAGTTCCAGGTATGACTCCTAAAGTTTTCCTCAGAAATATTTCCTTAATTATTACTTCGAAAGGAGTGAAGCCTTAATTGGGATTGCTTTAATCAGTGGGATTTGAATTAGAGACTTAAGTATATGTATTGTTAAATAATTTCTGGGTTTTAAAAGAGAGAGAATGTAATCAGATGTATTATTTCTACGTGACTCTGGGCAAGTCACTTAACCCTCCATTGCCCCATGTAAGCCGCATTGAGCCTGCCATGAGTGGGAAAGCGCGGGGTACAAATGTAACAAAAAAAAAAAAAACTAAAATCTGGACAATAAGTATGTTCTCAATGAAATGTATTGACTATACACCGTATTTGGTCTTGAAGAAGCCAACCAGATGATCAATGTGGAATAATGAATTAGATGAGTAATATCTGGGGATAATCAGGTTAATACCATGTTTTCTTTTTTCTGTTTACTGTTTAATTGATCTCCTTGTCTTATCTCACTCTCCCTATTTTTCTTCACTTTGTGGTCTAAGAAAGAGAAAGATTGTATATAATCCATATATCTAGTTGGGATTGTTTTCTTCTTATCTTGTATTAATGTGCAGTCATCTCTGTATTACTGTTTGCAAATGACCCTTGTAAAATGAAAAATTATAAATAAATGATTTAAAAAAAAAATAGAAACCAACCTGCAGATTAGCGCCACGGAAAAGCAAAGCTGTGTTCTGAGTTACGAACGGTGAGATAGACGGGCTGGGAGCTGGGTATGCCCGCAAAGAACCAGCGGCCTGACAAGACACGTATGGTGGCAGCAAGCGCCAAAATGGCGGAGGCAGAGACCTCGGGGGAGGACAGCCCACCAAAAGATGCATTCAAGGAGCTGATCCAGCAGGTTACTGCTATTCTCGAGGAGAAACTGTCCAAATTTCAATCATCTGTGGAGCAGATCAGAGAAGCGGTGGAGAGACAAGGAGCCAGACTACAGCAAGCTGAGGAACGGATTTCCAGGCAGGAGGCGGCGGACACGAGGCTGGTGGCTCTGAAGCAAAAGTGTGAAAAGCTAGAGCAGCAGCTTGATGATCTTGAGAATAGGAGCAGAAGGAATAATGTGAGGATTGAGGGTCTCCCTGATACCGTGAAAGATAAAGATCTATGGCACATAATGGAGTCGTGGATCCCAGAACAACTTGGTATTCAGGGCCCTGAGAAGGTAATGAAAATTGAAAGAATCCATAGATTGGGACTGCTGAAAGAGGGAGAAAAACGGCCACGGACAGTCTTTGCCAGAATTTTTTTTTTTTGTTACATTTGTACCCCGCACTTTCCCACTCATGGCAGGCTCAATGCGGTTTACATGGGTCAATGGAGGGTTAAGTGACTTGCCCAGAGTCACAATGAGCTGCCTGTGCCTGAAGTGGGAATCGAACTCAGTTCCCCAGGACCAAAGTCCATCATCCTAACCACTACTCAACTATGCTGACAAGGAGAAGCTCCTGCAAGAGTTTAGGAAGAAAGGGGAGCTTGAGTATGAGGGCAACAGACTTTTGCTGTTCCAGGATTATTCGGCGACTGTATTGGAGCAGTGCAGGAAGATGAGGCAGCATTGTAAGAGATTGTTTGAAAAAGGAGTGAAGTTTGCAATGCTTTTCCCTGCAAAGGTTCGGATTTATCAAGGCAAAAAGGTGATATTTTTTTTACAGACCCCAAGGAACTAGGGACATATGTGGAACGACTGCAGAACTGAGCCCATGAGAGGAGGATGCAGTGGTTCAGTCTGACTTGGCTGGCGCTGGATGTATGGCAGCTTTCGATATCCTAAGCAAGAGCAAATGGTTAGAGAGGTGTACTTTGGCTGACAAGAGCACATGAGCAGCATGCAGATGACGGACATGAGGCGCCCGTTGAGGTGGGACAGAGACAAGAACTGAGCTGCGCCAGCAGAAACATTCTGGGAGAAGGGCAGTTGAACTGGAGGCCCAGATTTGAAGGTGGTCAGATGTCTCCTCAACAGTGAACCAGAGAAAAGGGCGAATGATCTGAGTGGCCCAGACACTTCAGAGACATAGCGGCTCAGTGTCACGCAGTGGTTTGCAAGTATTTACACCTCTCACACCATGTTTCATGTTTATGTTAATGTTTGTTATGGCAATGTAATTTCTCTGTTAATTGCAGGGGTGTTAATGCTATGGTTTATATGCGCATGGTATAACTATTTGAGGGAATGGAGGAGCCGCATTGAGCCTGCCATGAGTGGGAAAGCGAGGGGTACAAATGTAACAAATGTGGATTTCCTGGAAGCCAATAAGTTGCAAGATCCGAGACAACATGGTTTTACCAAAGGGAAATCGTGCCAAACGAATCTCATTGAGTTTTTTGATTGGGTGACAGGAGAATTGAATCAGGGACGAGCTATGGACGTAATCTACTTAGATTTCAGCAAAGCTTTTGACACGGTTCCCCACAGGAGGCTTTTAAATAAACTGGATGGGCTGAAGATAGGACCTAAAGTGGTGAACTGGATTAGGAACTGGTTGACGGACAGACGCCAGAGGGTGGTGGTGAATGGAGTTAGCTCGGAGGAGGGAAAGGTGAGTAGTGGAGTGCCTCAAGGATCGGTGCTGGGGCCGATTCTGTTCAATATATTTGTGAGTGACCTTGCCGAAGGGTTAGAAGGTAAAGTTTGCCTATTTGCGGATGATACTAAGATCTGTAACAGAGTGGACACCCCGGAGGGAGTGGAAAACATGAAAAAGGATTTGAAGAAGCTAGAACAATGGTTTAAGGTTTGGCAATTAAAATTCAATGCGAAGAAATGCAAAGTGATGCACTTAGGGAATAGAAATCCACGGGAGACGTATGTGTTAGGTGGCGAGAGTCTGATAGGTTCAGACGGGGAGAGGGACCTTGGGGTGATAGTATCTGAGGATTTGAAGGTGACGAAACAGTGTGACAAGGCGGTGGCTGTATCTAGAAGGTTGTTGGGCTGTATAGAGAGAGGTGTGACCAGCAGAAGAAAGGGGGTGTTGATGCCTCTGTATAAGTCGTTGGTGAGGCCCCATCTAGAGTATTGTGTTCAGTTTTGGAGGCCGTATCTTGCTAAGGATGTAAAAAGAATCGAAGCGGTGCAAAGAAAAGCTACGAGAATGGTATGGGATTTGCGTAACAAGACGTATGAGGAGAGACTTGCTGACCTGAACATGTATACCCTGGAGGAAAGGAGAAACAGGGGTGATATGATACAGACGTTCAAATATTTGAAAGGTATTAATCCGCAAACGAACCTTTTCCGGAGATACGAAGGCGGTAGAACGAGAGGACATGAAATGAGATTGAAGGGGGGCAGACTCAAGAAAAATGTCAGGAAGTATTTCTTCACGGAGAGAGTGGTGGATGCTTGGAATGCCCTCCCGCGGGAGGTGGTGGAGAGGAAAACGGTAACGGAATTCAAACATGCGTGGGATAAACATAAAGGAATCCTGTTCAGAAGGAAAGGATCCTCAGGAGCTTAACCGAGATTGGATAGCAGAGCCGGTAGTGGGAGGCGGGGCTGGAGGTTGGGAGGCGGGGATAGTGCGGGGCAGACTTATACGGTCTGTGCCAGAGCCAGTGGTGGGAGGCGAGACTGGAGGTTGGGAGGCAGGGATAGCGCTGGGCAGACTTATACAGTCTGTGCCAGAGCCAGTAGTGGGAGGCGGGGATAGTGCTGGGCAGACTTATACGGTCTATGCCAGAGCCGGTGGTTGGGAGGCGGGGCTAGTGCTGGGCAGACTTATACGGTCTGTGCCCTGAAGGGCACAGGTACAAATCAAAGTAGGGTATACACAAAAATAGCACACATGAGTTGTCTTGTTGGGCAGACTGGATGGACCGTGCAGGTCTTTTTCTGCCGTCATCTACTATGTTACTATGTTATAAATAAATAAATAAATGTACCAAGATCCAGAGGGCCGATTTGTGATAGTAGCAGGACTCTTGCAAGGAAAGAAGGTGGCCCTTTGCAGCCTATCTGCGCTTAACATATACTCACACAAGTTCTTCGCCTTATTGGTTGCTAAGTTTATTACTTTTGAGGACTATCCATTCATCTTGGGGGGAGACTTCAATATCACTAGTGATCCACTCATAGATTGTAAACCACCAAAGAAAGCGGGTAGGGATCATGAGGGGGAAGGGCGTGAATTTCATGGTCAACGAATTGGGGGTAATTGATATCTGAAGACTTCTTCACTTAGAGGAAAAGGAGTACACATTTTTTTCACACCCACATGAGGTCCATGCGCGCCTTGATTATGTGCTTTTGAGCCAATCCCTGGTGAGACTGACAGAGCGAGCGGTTATTTCGGACCATGCTTTAGTGTGGGCCCAATTCAGGTGGGGTGAGAAGTCCAGGACAAATAGGTGGCGTATGAACCCTGCTCTTTACCAGGACCAAGCCTTCTGTAAGTATCTTAAGCAAGCATGGTCTGATTATATAGTGGAAAATAAGGATCAGCCAGTTAACGAGAGTCTTCTGGGAAGCAGCGAAAGCGGTGGTGCGCAGTTAAATAATAGCGTACACTGTGGCTCTTACCAAACAGCGAGACAGGGAGCAAGGAGAGATCTTGTTCTTTCTCCTTCTGAGGCACACAGGAAAGTGTATATGGAGGTCAGGAAGCAAGCGAGGAAAGTGTATATGGAGGTCAGGAAGCAAGCGCAGGCTGTACTGGAGGTCAGGGCGTTATATGATATTAGACTTTACAAATACCGTATGCACAGGTGGGGAAATAAAACCGGCAAATTAGAAACAAGATGGCTGCTGAACTAACACGCTAGCAGGCAGTGCTCCTGCAGTTCGTCAGTGTTACCTTAGAGATGCCGAAACGACGAGGCAAGTCTGCTTCCCGGGCCCCAGAGCGTACGGTATCTTCGTTGCAAGACATCCGCTCCTTCTTACAGATGACTGCGCCATCATCTCGTACAGCGCCAGGATTGTCGGGAATAAGTCCGCTGATACACGCTGGTGCAGATGGAAGCACAGCGGCGTCTCCTGGACTCGAGCTTACGCTCAGCCCTGACATGCGGGAACCGCCCCCACAGCCGTTTGGCTTTAGCACTCCTTCGGAGACGACTCTGAATCGTTCCCCCGACGGTGGTGAGACCGATCAGAGTCGGGAGGCGGAACAACTGCCGGTTGGAGAGCAATATGCCTTGATTGAGACACCGACCATACCAGCGATTTCGGAACGAAATGTTGCTGGTTTGAACGTGGATTTGTCTTCACAGGAAGAGGTAATACCACCACTTTTTTCCTTTCAAACTATAAAGCCTGCTGAAGTAACTATGGACTGTTTGTGGACCTTGATAGCAGATTTAGGGAAGTCACTTATTCCTCAAATAAATACGTTAAACCAGGAAATGAAAAATCATGAGGAAAAAATAAAAAAATTGGATATAAAAGTAGGGGAATTGGAAAAGTCAAAGGTAAAAAATGACTTAGATATGAAAACACTTCAAACACACCAGGAAGCAATGATGAAGGACTTGTCCTCATTAAGGAGAAAAACTGAACTTCTTGAAAATACCGTTAGAAATAACAATATACGGTTGTTAAATTTTCCTAAACAGATTACTAAGCCCCCTAGGGAAATGTGGAAAAAATATTTGACGGAGATACTTGGAATAAAAGAGGAGCTGATTCCCCCTTTTACGTATGTTTACTACTTACCAACTAAAGAAAACTTGGAGGAAAAAAAAGAACAAGATCACTCGCTGAATGTAACGGCATTATTAGAATCAACAGACACTGAAGATATAATACCCACTACGTTAGTAGTGACTGTGGCGCTTGCACCAGACAAGCAATGGTTGATGTCTATGTTTTTTAAAAATAAGCATAAAACATTTCTTGGTCAGAAAATTCAGATGTTCCCTGATGTCTCTAGAGAGACACAAAAACGTAGGAAACTATTTCTATTAATGAAACCAGCAGTAACGCAGCTGGGTGCTACATTTTTCTTGCGGTATCCATGTAAGTGTGTGGTAAGATACCAGTCAAATAAATTTACTTTTTTTGATCCTGCTCAACTAACAACATTTCTTATCTCAAGGCAAAATAGGGGTACCTTACCACCTACCCGTTGATTTAGTTTAAACGCTGTTGACACTAGCCTGTTATTTTTGTTAGTTTCATCTTAAAAAATATACGCTTAAAACATATTCCATTTCTAAAACACCTTGTTTTCAAATTGTGGACTTGAGCAGAAGTTTAAGTTTTTTCTTTTTTGTAATTTAATTTTCTTCTTTATTGATTCTGTAACATATTGCTTTTCAAACAAGTATGTACTTGATTATATATGTAAAATCTTATAAATAAATAAAATAAAAAAAATAAAAAAAAAAAAAAAACCGGCAAATTATTACTACTACTACTATTTAGCATTTCTATAGCGCTACAAGGCATACGCAGCGCTGCACAAACATAGAAGAAAGACAGTCCCTGCTCAAAGACCTTACAATCTAATAGACAAAAAATAAATAAAGTAAGCAAATCAAATCAAATCAATTAATGTGATCGGGAAGGAAGAGAGGAGGGTAGGTGGAGGCGAGTGGTTACGAGTCAAAAGCAATGTTAAAGAGGTGGGCTTTCAGTCTAGATTTAAAGGTGACCAAGGATGGAGCAAGACGTAGGGGCTCAGGAAGTTTATTCCAGGCGTAGGGTGCAGCGAGACAGAAGGCGCGAAGTCTGGAGTTGGCAGTAGTGGAGAAGGGAACAGATAAGAAGGATTTATCCATGGAGCAGAGTGCACGGGAAGGGGTGTAGGGAAGGACGAGTGTGGAGAGATACTGGGGAGCAGCATCATTGGTCAGGCAACGGTCTGGAAAGAGTTACATTAGCAAAATAAAGAATGAACAAGGTACAGCTCAATCGGGGCGAGAGAAGATACAGCAAAAGTTTGTTAATCTTTACTCTGCTTTGTACGCGAAGGGCTCCTTTTCAGAACAAAGTTGTGAGAAGTTCTTTGAATGGCTCCGGTTGCCCACCTTAACGGCAGATCAGGTGGCAGGTTTGAATGGCCCGATTCAGGGGAAGGAAGTGCAGCAAGTTATAAAACAGCTAAAGTTAGTCAAAGCTCCTGGGCCAGATGGGCTGGGGACGGAGTTCTATAAGATTTCGCAGAACGAGATCATTCTTCCGTTTGTGGTCATATGTGCGGATGTGCGTGCTTCGCAGACCATGGGCACTATTTTGAATCATGTATACATCACAGTATTGCCTAAGCCGGGTAAGGATGCGGAGATGGTGGGCTCTTACCGCCCTATATCATTGTTGAATCAAGACATTAAGATAATGGCGGCAGTATTGGAGGCTCGACTGGGTGAGGTGGTGCCACATCTGGTTCATAGCACCAGGTGGGTTTTGTGAAGGGACGGTATGCTTCTGCCAATATCCTGAAAGTTAGTCAAATGCTTCTGGAGGGAAGCAAGGAGGCTGGTGATAAGATCCTGGCCAGCTTAGATGCCGAAAAAGCATTCGACAAAGTAATTTGGGACTATTTGTTCTGGGTCCTTCAGAAATATGGGATTGTGGGTGAATTCTTAGACTGGGTTCGGGTTCTATATAGCAACCCCACTGCTCAAATTATTATCAATGATATGTTGACACTGATAGTGCAGCTGGGGGGAAGCACTAGACAAGGGTGTCCGTTGTCGCCTATCTTGTTTATTCTTACCCTTGAACCGCTTGCGGCTAAAATCAGACAAGAGCCCAGTTTGACAGGTGTGCGAGTGGGAGGAAAGGAATATCGCATAAACTTGTTCACTGATATGTTATGTTGTTATTTATTGATAAGGCTTCGGTAGATATATTTCACGTAATGGAGATCATTAAGGAGATTGGAGCGTTTGCAGGTTTCAGCAGCAATTTTGGAAAATCTGAGGCTCTGCCAATCAGTAATCCTTGCATATGCGCACGGGCTGCGGATTTTCCACTGATGTGGGCTACAGAGGGGATTAAATACTTGGGAGTATATCTGAGTGTGAACGTATCATGGGTGTACCAGAAAAATGCGATTGATAGGTTAGATGACATCAAGAAGCTATGTGGGAAATGGAAAGATCTGCCAGTTTTATGGCGCGAGTGGCCTTAACGAAAAGGGTACTACTCCCCAAAGTACTGTATCCGCTTCAGATGGTGCCGCTGTGGATCCATAAAAAAGAGGAAAACCAATACCGCAGCACTGTTATGTCATTAATATGGCACGCGAAGCGGCCTCGAATATCGTTTGCCAAATTGGCGCTGGACAAAGTGAAGGGGGGACTCCGGTTACCGGATGTTAGGCCATATAATGTGGCAGCATTAATGCACTGGCTTCATGAACTGCACATGGAAGCGGAGTGTTTCGCACCAGCTGATTTTTGGAGGAGCTGGTGCTCTCCGATGAATCCGTTTGTGTTCATGGATTCGGCAAGTATTGGTAGGTTAGGAGGAATCCATATCTGCTAGCAATGCGACGGGCTTGGAAGTGGTGAAGAGAGTTGGGAAGAGGAGGGGGGATGACCCATTCGTGACCTTGACAGGCAACATGGCTTTCCCGGCGGGATTGGGAGCATCAGTCTTTCGTGAGTGGCGATTGAAGGGGTGCAGGTACATAGGAGACCTACTTCGAGTGGGAGGGCAAACATTTCCAGCATTTGAACCGATCAGGCGCGCATAGAATATCCCAGGTTCCCAATTCTTTGCATTTTTACAAGCTCAAGACTATGTGCTGTCTCTTGAGCGGAAGAAGGGGTACCATGTGGTTTTTGGGTAGCTGGACTTTGTGTTCTTGCAACTGCCATACACCTTAAATAAGCTGTCTCAGTGGCATCAGTTAATTCGAGACAATAGGAAGGCTCAGCATCTACAACAGTTAGCGAACACATGGAGTACTGACATCGGGGATATAGTGTCAGTGGAGGACCTGGGGAGGGTATTCGGGGAACTTAGTAGTATTACACTGAACGCGGCACTGCAGGATATCCAGTTCCGTGTTCTGCACAGGGTACATATCTCCAAAGCCAAGGGGGAAGTAATGGGGCTATGGTCTGATGATCTGTGTGTGAAATGTGGGGCGCATGTGTGTACTCTGCTACATTAGTTTATGGAATGCCCAAAGTTGGCAGAGCTCTGGAGGGGACCTCTCAAACAGATAGAAAAATATAGTGCAAAGTGAGTTTGAATGGACATACTTGGTGACTTTTCTGGGCAGTTCGGCCAGCTTGAGAGAGCAGGGGTTGAATGAGGCCCAGTGCAAGTTCATATTAGTAGCCACCATTCTGGTTAAAAAGTGCATTCTGATGTCATGGGTGGATCAGTCGCCACCTCAGTTAAAAATGTGGTTGAGCTTGATGAGGGAAATGGCCAGCTGGGTGTTGGAGACACTAAAGCTTAATACATCTGTTAGAATGAGACAATACAAGGAGGAGTGGCCTAGTGGTTAGGGTGGTGGACTTTGGTCCTGGGGAACTGAGAAACTGAGTTCGATTCCCACTTCAGGCACAGGCAGCTCCTTGTGACTCTGGGCAAGTCACTTAACCCTCCATTGCCCCATGTAAGCCGCATTGAGCCTGCCATGAGTGGGAAAGCACGGGGTACAAATGTAACAAAAATAAATACAAAGAAATGTGGGGCAGAGTTCCATATGATGAGGTGTTGCTGCCAGACCCTTCGCCTGCTGCAAATGAAGGGTAAAACAGTATTCACTGTTCTGGTGAGTGTACTGGAGAAGGAGGTAGCCTCTGTATGGAAATCCAGCGGAGAAGGGATTGTAATATTACTGACAGTGGACGGGGGGGGGGGGGGGGGGGGGGGGGGAAGTGTGCATTCTGTTACAAATAAAGTCATGGGTGTTTTCAGTAACTTGCTGTAAACATGTTAATGACCATTGGAGGCAGATGTAATTACAGATATTCTTGCTGACTGTATCTGGGAAAATAGTGTGGGGCAGTGGAGCTGTTAACTTGTTATGGTCTGTAAATGCACCAATGACATAATAAAGATACTTTAAAAAAAAAAAAAAAACATGACGGCAGATAAAGGCCATATGACCCATCCAGTCTGCCCATCCTCTGTAACCCCTAATTCTTCCTGTTCCTAAGCGATCCCACATGCTTATCTTCCATGCCTTTTTAAATTCTGGAACAGTCCTCGACTCCACAACCTTCACCGGGAGGCCATTCCATGCCTCCACCACCCTTTCTGTGAAATAGTACTTCCTTAGATTACTCCTAAGCCTATTCCCTCTTAACTTTGTCATATGCCCCCTCATTCCAGAGCTCTCCTTCATTTGAAAAAGGCTCTCTTCCTGTACATAAATGCCCTTGAGATATTTAAACGTCTCTATCATGTCTCCTCTCTACCTCCCCTCTTCCAGCGTATACATGTTGAGGTTCATAAGCCTGTCCCTATAATTTTGCATTCAAGACCGCTTACGAATTTTGTAGCCGCCCTCTGGACTGACTCCATCCTGTTTATATCTTTCCGTAGGTGCTGTCTCCAGTACTCCAAATTGGGCCTCACTAGAGACTTATACAAGGGCACTATCACCTCCTTTTTCCTGCTGGTCATGCCTCTCTTTATGCACCCTAGCATCCTTCTGGTTTTGTCTGTCACTTTTTCTACCTGTTTGGAAGCTTTAAGGTCCAAACAGGTAGAAAATGTGCATGTAGCCCATGTGCGTGATCGACACAGATGGCTTCATCATCGCCACTCCCATTCACTGGAGCACACCACTCCCATTCACTATAGCAATCACATCACTGTCAGTTCTTCTTGCTCATCTTTCTACATCCATTCCTTTATGTCATGTTCACAAGCATTCTCAGAGTCCATTATTTCTTGTAACAAAGAAAGAAGATTATCTTCTCCAGCAGCTTTGTATTTGGTGTCAACTCCTTGTCTGTTTTCATTAAGTAACTTTCTCCATGACCTTGCTAGAGTTTGTGCTGCAATTTTATCCCATGATTGAGCAGTCCAGTAATGATCACTTTCTTCAGTATTTCAAACATTCCTTTTCCATCGGTCCAAAACACAAACAAGCATTGTTAGAAGCTTAAGGCAATATTTTTTTATGAATGTTTTAAGTACACCCTGGTCCATCAGCTGACACAATAATGTGACATTGGGAGGAAGAAAAATCAATCACTCTAATTTCAACATTTCTCAGTTCGTCCAGCTCAGGATGAGATGGAATGCAACTTCGAGTCGTGATGCAAGAGCTCTTGTTGGCAACATTTTAAAATTTAACCTAGTTTCATCACAATTTTATATCTGGCCCCTTGATACTCCTTTTTTAATAAGACGAATAAATTTTGTTTTGAATCCAATAAATTCCTCAGAACCTGACAGTTTTTGTCCAGTAATACTGAGCTTATTCCATATCTTTTTTTCCATTGGTCATGCCAACCCATAATAGCAGTGGAAAAAAAAACCCCACAAAAAAAAAACGTCAATTTCATTAAATTCCTTTCGGAAAAAACAGAGCTTTCTCTTGCAATACAGAGCCCGATATTGGCATACCCTTGTCTCTTTCCTGTGTGAACTATAGTAACAAAGCTACATTCACCTTCACATTTTTTCATAGTTTTTCTAATGTTTAATGCATAATTAGAAGCACAACTGGAGCCCTATTTCTCCAGCTTACTTCATTGCCTTTTCCAGTCAACAACTGTTCCCGCTCCAAGTTCACTTACAATTTTTTTTGGATGGATTCACTCGTCTATTCTTTTTATAGCTTCAAGTTTCTGCTCTATAGACAATACAACTTTTTTTCTCTTTTGCCTTGCCATTTCAAAGCAAGCAGGGTATCAGTAGAAAAGCCAAACAGATACAGTGATACCTCGGTTTTCGTCGGTAATCCAGCCGAAAACAATCAGCGAAATCCAAAACCAACGAAAAACGAGGCAATAAGAAAGTACAGTACAGCTATATAAACTCGGGACACCTTACAATTTAAGATTCTTGGAATCACACCGGTATTTGTGAAAATGGATCATCGGGGAAAGACACACTAAAACATGAAACAAAATACTTTTCTGGATTGCAGTTGTAAACAGAAAACACTGGATTTTTTTTGTTTTTTAATTGACTGAACAGTTGAGATTTTAGCCAGCGTCGTTCTGATGGGAGGGGCTCAGAGTCAGCACTGGCTTGGTGAGTGGTATAAAGAGTTATGGGGTTGTACACCTTGTTTGCCAGCACTCTTTGTACGTTTGTGCTTCCGTTATTGCTCTTCTTGGCTGCAGTGAAACTCTGGCAGCTGTACTGTGTGAGCAGTCGGGACCCTCAGTCTCACTTCCCTCTCCCACCGGGAACGATGGGGCTTCCTTTTTTGGAGAAACCCTCCAGCTCCTCCTTCAGGTAGGCGCCTATTTCATTTTCCTTATGCTTGGTCTGCTCTTGATAAACCTTTGATCGGAGGGGCAGGAGGTGGGAGGGTTTGGTGGGCATGAAATGTCCCTGCCAGCTGAAGACGAAATCCGAGGCGACAGATGAAAACGACGATAACCGAAGTCAACGAAAACCGAGGTTTTACTGTATAAAAGTAAGAATAATAAACATGTTGTAAATGTAAAAGAACATACAAGTGTATAAAACAATGTGCCCAAGGATTTTACCAAGCAATGCCTTTGACTTTTCTACTGAGATTCTGCTTTCTCTGCAAACAGATCAAACATTTTAATTTATATTCTGTTAAAGACAATATAAGTTCTAAGCAGATTACAATAAAATAAGTGCTCCTTTCGGCTGAACGTGATGCTGAAAAGAGGGGGAAAAAAAGCCGTGTGCATCTCAATGACAACATGGTGAAGTCAGCAGAGGTCTGTCAGATAAGCGAGACCCTACTGTACTTAGAAAGGGGTCTTTCTTGTCTTCAGGTAGTCGGCTCTTCCTTCCCCAAGGCCAGACTTTTTTTTTTTTTTTTACAATCTTCCCCTTCTCAGATAGCTTGCTCAACCCTGAAAAGAACTGCCTAAATACCTTTACTTTCTAAGTACCTCTCTTCCCTCTGTGTACGGCTATCACTTCACTCTCCCAAAGGGCCGGACAGGCTTTAGAGTCTTCTCCTTTCTCTAGGATGAGCAGATTACAGCTCCAAAGGAATATCCTGATCAGCCTTCTACCTACAGGCTAAGCATTCATACACTGGGCTCTCTTCTGTGAACTCAGAAATCAGGTCTACAGTGTACATGTACAAAAGTATAATGCCAAACAAAGCACCAGAGTCTCGCACATTGCTTTTCTGAAGTCATCCAGATTTACTTTGCATTAAACTTCATGATTTCCCCCCCCCCCTTAAAAGAGTATGTAGCTATTGAATTACCCCCCTCCCCATCCCCCCCTTTATCAGTTCCCCCTTCCAACCAATCCCCAAGGATGCTTAAGATCCTCATAGATCTTGAAGAGAAAGGTAGTGTATTCCAGAGCTTTGGTCCAGCAAAATAAAAAACATCGATGTTCTGTATTCTAACTGAACTAAATGAAAACAAGGGACGTCAAATAAATTTGATGAAGTGGACTTCAAAGACCTGTCCTAGATGGTTGATGTAGGTACAGACTTAAGGAAAATTACCACTGGTACATTAGTCAAAACTTTGAAAACCAACAATAGAACCTTGTATTGGATTCTATATTCAACTGGTAACCAATATAAATGCATCAAAGATGAGGAAATATAGTCAAATTTCAATGTCACTTAATACACATGCCGTGGCATTTTGTAGTACTTATAAAAACTTCAAAGTTTTTCATAGATAACCCAAGAAGTAGGCTACTGCAATAACTAAAGTGTGGTACAATAATACTTAGAATAATTAGACTAACTTTAGGATTATTCAATCAATTAGTCATTTTTCCTTGGTCTCTCATCGTCAAAGCTGAATGCAGGATTACACCTAGCATTTGAATCTTATTGATTATTGCAATTTCAATGCCATCAATTTAAAATAAAAAGTAAATAAATAAATAAAAAGACGACTTTAGAACATCCATGACAAGACAACCAGATAAGAACACCTACGCTTTGGACATATTTAACATTAAGTGGTTCACTTTCATCCACTGATTAATAGTTATTTTTTTTTTATTTTTATGTTTTAATCATCTTTATTAAAAGCAAAACATGTTGGTTGATAAGCTTCATACAGAACAAGAAAAAAAAAAAAAAAAAAAACAATAAACCATCTAACATGGCACAATAAAAACTTTTACTTTTACCCCAAGAACCCTTCCCCTCCCTCCCTATAAACCCACCTGACTGTTTCCACCCCCCAAAATAACACAACAGATGTACAGATCAGTAGGACTCAAAGTGTTTCATAACAAGTCATAAACCACACAGTTTATACCAAATTGTTTAATCACACTTTGGTTTTACCTTCGAGTTTAATAAGCAATACTATGTCCATGTAAGGTCAAGGTAAACAAATATAAACAATGTTTAAGGCATATGCCCTAAATATGTAATACTTGGTAGCAATAATTAAACAGTGATGGAATATTCACATAGCAGGCAGCCAACAGATTTATTTTCCACTGAAAATAATCAACTTTGTATAAACTTGGCGGCTAATACTGTGCTGCTTGCTATTTTGTATTTTGGCAGTGTATTGTTTGCCTGCATAATAAAATCATACTTGTGTATATATATATATATATATATATATATATATGGGGCTTCCGGTGACGTCATGACCGCGAGGGGTTGAAGAAAAAAGATCTCTCCGGCTTCAATCCCCCCTCCGCACGACCAGCTCACAAACCGCGATCTAAAAACGAAATTCGCCGCAGCCTGAAACGCTAGAAAGGCCGGCAACGTACATTTTAAATTAATTGGCGGCGTGATGGCAGCGAAAAATATACATAAAGATAAGCTCCGTGGTAGAGGAGCAAAAGACAAGATGCCGCCGCCCGCAAGCCCGCCGGGCCCGACAGTGTCATCGGCCTGGATCGCCGAAATAACTTCAGAAATGTCCTCAGTGTTAGAAGATATGTTGGATCGCCGGCTCTCCCCCATAAATACTAACCTGGAAAAGGTAAAAGAACAGCTCACGGATCTTTCTCGGGATTGTGCAGGCTTTCAAGCACGTGTGAGTGAAATTGAGGATAGAGTAACGGAGGTGGAGACAATACAAGATATAACTCAAAAAAAGCTGCAGGCGATGGAGGAAAAGATTGAGGACTTAGAAAATAGGTCCAGGAGAAATAATATCCGAGTGGTGGGCCTGCCAGAAGCGTTACCCGAACGGGGCTTGGAGGTTTTTTTGGCACGCTGGTTTGCCAGTGAACTACAGTTCCCAGAAGCCTCGGGGCCAATACAGATAGAACGGGCTCACCGCATCGGGATGAAAATGACTGGCACCAATAAACCAAGAGTGGTAATTCTAAGATTTTTGAACTATGCGCAAAAACAAGAAGTGATGAAGCTGCTGAGAGCTGGAAAAGCATTGGAGTATGATGGAATCCCAGTAAGATGTTTCCAAGATTATTCAGCAGGGGTAGCAACACGGAGGAGACAGTTTTTGGAGGTTTGCTCAACGCTATTCCAAAAGAAAATAAGATTTGCACTACAATACCCTGCCAAACTGCGGGTCACGCATAACGGTATTACTAAGACATATGAGACGGCAGGGGCGGCTAAAGAATTTCTACAACAGCTGGGAACAATATCTTCAGATGCAAGTTGAAGAGCATAGAAAAGAGAACACTCTGAGAACACTGAGTAATGTTATACGGAGAGGTCAGCAGAGACCTGACTGGTCAATATATGACAATACAGTAATCTCCCAGCCAAGAACAAAGATGGACCACTTATAGTAGCAGAAGGCTTGGCAAGATGGCTGCAGTTGGAAAGTTAAGGTTCTATGGTTTGTGAGTTAGACTTGAGTGTTGAGCTTTTTTTTTTTTTTTTTATCTTTTGCTGTTGATTAAGACACTATATGGCAGACATGGCCAGTGGGTGAACCGGTTTGAACCCCTGGTAAGAGGGGTGAGACCCTGTAAGTGTCTGATCAGCTTGACAATGAAAGTTATGTTTAATGTAACATTGTATAATGCGGAGGGGGGAGGGAGAGACGTAAGGAAGTCGAGGTCATAATTGGTGGACCTGAGAATAAGGGATACAGGATTTGGGGGGGGGGGGGGGGAGGGGGTGGGGGGAGGGAAGAGGGATGCAAGCAGGGCACAAGTCTTAACTAGAAAGGATGTAGAACATAACAATGAAGCTGACATAGTGGAGGTGCAAGTGGGGGGGGGGGGCAGAGGCTGGGATGTCCCCCTCGATTACAACAGTGGACATCTATGGATATAGGCACACACTTTCAAATCCAAGAATAGTAAGAATACTAACGTGGAATGTAGGCGGAGTTAATTCGCCAATCAAACGTTCTAAGATTTTACAACAATTAAATAGGCAGAAGGCAGACATAGCACTCTTGCAGGAGACGCATCTGAACCAGATTGAACATGCCAAGCTCAGCACCTGGTGGGTTGGGGATTGTATAGCAGCAAATGCACAAGGTAAAAAGGGAGGAGTAGCGATACTAATTAGAAAAGGCATAGCCTCTGTAATTAATCCACTTCTGATTGATACTGAAGGCCGCTATGTTATATTGGAAGTGGTAGTTGGGAGACAGAAACTGCTAATCTGTAATGTTTATGCTCCAAATAGATACGATCGGAAGTTTTATCAAACTTTGATAAATTTTTTGCTTAGGCAACCGCACGCAGCTATAGTGCTGGGGGGTGATTTAAATGCAGCTTGGGACCCCTCTCTGGACAGATCAGCCCCGGAGACGGCCTCTTCATGTTATAATAATAGAGGCCTCTTACAATTGAGCCAGATGTTGGGCCTGGTTGATGTGTGGCGGGTGCTGCACCCAGGTGAGAAAGACTATACACACCTGTCGCGGGCCCACTCCATTCAGTCGAGAATTGATTATATTCTGACATCACGTCAGATGTTTGGGGAAGTGACAACAGCGGAGATAGGACCGTACATGGTGTCGGACCATGCCTGGGTTAAGATAGAATGGATACCAAGCGGTACAACCCCACAGGAATATAAATGGCAATTTCCCCTGGAGTTTAGCTCAGATCCAATGCTTAAAGGCAGATTACAAGCTCGCTGGGCGGAATATAGCACTCATAATCAAGAACACATAGAAGACCCAGTTTTGTTTTGGGAAGCGGCTAAGGCGGTTCTTAGAGGCGAAGTGATAAGTCACACGTACTTTGTGAGGAAGACACGAGATAGAAAGATCTTGCGTTTAAGTAACCAACTTTGTAAGACACGGAAGAGATATGGGGAGACACACGCGATAGGTGATAAACAACAAGTGTTAGAGCTTCAAACCGCCTTAAATGTACTTTTGCAAGAAAGGGCACACAAGTCACAGCTCTACTATAGATATATGCTTTATAAACATGGTAATAAAACAGGCAAGTTGATGTCAAAAATAATTAACCCCCGGGGAGGGACTAAGAACATTTTGGCACTGAGGCAAAGGGGGGGGAGGGCTCCACACATCAGACAAAGCAATATGTGAAACTTTTCGGGCCTTTTATCAAGGGCTGTACGCTTCCCCAGAGGAAGACGGTCTGTTAAATCAGATGTATTTAGAAAATCTGGCTTTACCAAAGCTTACAATACAAGAGTTGGACAGTCTCAATCAATTAATTACTGAGGATGAAGTCAGTCTAGTTATTGCCTGCAGCCCGCGACTGAAAGCCCCGGGACCTGATGGTTTAAGGGGAGAATTCTATAAATTAATGGAAGGAGGAGTTATACCTGCAATTACTAGATTTTTGAACCAACTGATAGAGAGACAGAGGTTACCCCCAGACTTGAATAGGGCTCAAATAATAGTTTTGTTGAAACCGGGGAGGGACCCTCTAGAGCCGACATCGTACCGGCCTATCTCCCTGTTAAATTATGATACCAAGTTGTTGGCAAAAATCTTGGCTAATACTGGCGAGGCTGCTCCCAAGGTTGATTCATGAAAGTCAAGTGGGATTTGTGGGAGGTAGAGCAGTGAGTAAAAACTTGAGAGCAATATTGACATCACTAGAACACAGCTCGCAGGCGAAGGTAGCATCATTGCTGATCAGCTTTGATGCGGAAAAGGCCTTTGATAAGGTTCACTGGAAGTTTCTTTTTGATACGCTGGAACATTATGGATTTTCAGGGAGATTTGTTGAGGCAATTCATGCTTTATATGCCAACCCATGTGCCACTCTGAGAGTAAACGGGATAGAATCGGAAAGTTTCTGTATTAGGAGGGGCACGCGGCAGGGGTGCCCATTGTCCCCTCTTCTCTTTGTTTTGGTTTTAGATCCCCTTATCAGAGATATCATGGCAAACCCTTTGATCCGGGGAGTTGGCTTAGGGACCCACATGTTTAAGATTGCAGCATTTGCGGATGACATTTTGGTACATCTCACAAACCCAAGGGAATCCTTAGACACGTTATTGGAAACCTTTCGTGAATATGGCGACTACTCAGGTTTCCGTATTAATCTAGACAAGTCAGAAGCGCTGGCTTCGCCAGAGGTGAACCAGAGGGACTGGGTTCCTGAATTTCCGTTGAGATGGGCCAGAGAGTCTTTTAAATATTTAGGAATCAGACTCACAATGAATACATTAGATTTATATCAGTTGAATGTTAAAATCTTACTGGAATATACTAAAACTAAATTGGACTCTTGGATGAGTCTGCCACTGTCATTAATGGGACGGATACATGTAGTACAAATGGTGTTGTTTCCGCGCTGGTTGTACGTTCTTCAAACTTTACCCATACGCCTATCGCGGTCTGATTTGAAGCGGATGATGCGCCTTTTTAGTAGATTTTGTTGGGCAGGCAAAAAGCCTAAAGTTAGCCAAAACCTGTTAATAGGGAGCTGGAGACAGGGGGGAATGGGTATCCCGGATGTGTTCCTATATAATCAGGCGTGTTTGCTGCGCCACTTAGGAGATGTGGTGAATGCCACGCAGTATTACACACCTATGGGCTTGGAGGAAGCTTTTTTTGCTCCCTATGATATATTAGCATTACTCCATTTACCTCGTAGTCAGCTCCCTTCTAAATTTAAAAAAAGTATAATACTACAGCCCCTTCGGGAGGCGTGGCAGTGGTGGATGCGGCAAATGGGGGGCCAACCACACGTTACAGATCAAATCCCAATCGTAGGCAATCCTGTTTTTGAAGCAGGGATAGATAACCCGATATTTGGCAGATGGCAAGGGCTGGGCATCACAAGATTGGAACACCTATTATTGGACAATGGGGAAATGATAACATTTGACGCTCTTCAAGATAAAGTGGGATCAGCTTGGGGCAATAGATTTGCCTATGCACAGTTCCGACACTATGTGAAATCCCTGAGCCAAGTACCCCTGAGAGGGCGGATGGGGGAGCTGCTAAGGGTTTTCTTTGAGGAGTTGCAGATAGAGAAACAATCTGTATCAGCATTGTATGGGGCACTGGCTAGGTGTAGGTCCCAGAGGCAATATGTTGACCTTAAGCGAAAATGGGAACAAGATCTGGGGACCTCCCTGGCAACATGGATGTGTCAGCTACCTTGAAGGGCATACGGGCGTTGGTAACAATTGAGAGGCTGAGGGAGTGTGGTTATAGAGTGGTCCTGCGGGGGTATATGTCTAGAACACAACTGGCTCATATGTTGGGGCCGGACAACTCGGGGTGTTCTAAATGCGGAGGGGGTCCCAGCTCGTTATATCATGCATTATGGCAATGCCCCAAGGTGCGCATGTTTTGGCAGAGGGTAAGAGGGTTTTTGATTCGATTGGGGAACAGAGTTCAAGGAACGGAGCGGCAGTTTCTGTTGGATCAACCAAGAGCGTTTGCCCCATTAGGCGCCCCCGCTATAATGTTATGCAGGAAGCTGAGCTTGGTAGCGTGGAAATGCATTATGCAATACTGGGTCTCATCGGAAGGGCCAGCTTACTGGCATTGGCGCAATCAGGTGCATCTCCTGGCCTCTTGGGAGGCTAGGGATTCAAAACAATCGCCTAAACGTAGAGTGCGCTTTCTGCAGATTTGGACACCATACCTGCAAATGCTCAGTCCAAGGGGACGTAGTCTGCTTGTTAATGCCTGATAAATAGTGGAATAATGGAGAGTATGGGTAGCCTGGAGTAGTAAATTTAGTCTAGAGTGGAATTCTGCTTGCAAGGGGGGGAGGTATTGGGTGGGGGGTTGGAGGGGTTGAGTGAGATGTATATGGCTAAAGCTTGGCAGTGCTCTAGAGCTTTGATGTTTAGTTTTCTGATATTTTGTGATAAGCACTATTTTACCTAATGAAGTATTCAAGTGTATGATATTAGGAACAAGAGTCATTTAAAACCTAATGTTAGCATGGGCCAAGGAATCGTTAAGAGGGGAGGGGGGAGAAAAATGGGGACGAAAAGTGTTTGGCGAAGTTGAATATGTTGTAAGAATGCTGTTTTGTATATCAAGCAATGCTATATGCATATTCTACACTACTTTGTATTGTGAGAATCGTTAATAAAACAGTTTAAACATACATATATATATATATATATATATATATATATATATATATATAGAGACACATTAGCATAGGAACTTAATGGACAATCTGCCTATAGCTAGAATTATCTCGTACAATCCCCTCACCCAAACCCACAACCCATCCCCCCCCCTTCCCCCGGAAAAGATCTCTTCCCATTCTCCCTACACTTCTCACGCAAGAAGGAGGGAGGAGTCCGGACAGGAAAACCACTTCACATAATTGTCCCACACCTTATGATAGGTTACCAAATGACCAGTTTGCATGGCTATCAATTTAGACATCAAATGTAGAGAGTCCAATCTCCGCATCACCGCAGAAAGACTTGGCAATGCACTCTGCTTCCAGGATGCAGCCAGCACCAATTTGCTAGCCACAAAGACAAAAGTAATCAGATGATTAATATGTGGTTGTACTCCACTTGGCTTTACATGTAGTAAACATTGTTCCACCTTCAGAGGACAGTAAAGCTTAGTAAGGCTGCTACTACTACTACTACAGAAATGATTTATAGTAGTAGTAGCCTCAAAATATTTGCCCAATATGCCTGATCCTTAGGACATGTCCACCAAATATGATAGATATCACCTTCGGAACCACACTGCCGCCAGCATAGAGCTAACAGAGGGAAACATTTTATGCAGACGCTGGGGAGTATAGTACCAATTATATAAGATCTTGTACCCATTTTCCATTACAGCACTGGAGACAGAAACCTTAAGTAATAGTTTAAAGATTTTTTCCCATTGTGCAAACTCATAGGACACTCCCATAGCCTGCTCCCACTTCAACAGATAAAACTGAACCAGTTTTTTAGAAGATAGGACTCTATACAACCTAGAAACTACCCCCCCCCCCCCCCCCCCCCCCCCCCGCCACTCACCATTGCACTTTCCAAAGGCATCTCACTAAAACTCAAATCCCCTTTGGCCCTTCTAAAGATAAAATCTCTCACTTGGTGATATTGGAAGGAATAAGAAATGGGGACCCCACTGATTAATAGGTCTTAACTATACACATAACAGATACAATGCTTTCTACAATAGATTTCTCAATTCTTTAAAAAAAAAAAAAAAGAGGTTGATCCTTGGGAAACCCTAAATAAAGCCTGGACTTTGACAACTAATGGTCCATCACCTAGCTCCTGCAATAGGCGAGGTGGCCTCTGAATAAAGAGCAGACGTGAACTGAACTGCATGTCGAATATGAAGGCCATCGTGAATGGTGTATGAATGGTCCTGTACTGTTTGAATGCCCTCCGGTTTGATTGCTTTATTCTATCATTTTATGGAGTTCCTTTCTCTTTTTTATTTTATAGATTGTAAACTGCCTCAATTTGTTTCAATTAGAGGCTGTATATTAAGCAAATAAACGATAAATGATAAAAGGGGACTTTTGTTGTCCCCTTTTGTAACACAATACTGTCTAAATGATTTTAAAAACATAATACTTGCCCACTAACACCAATCACTCTTAATCACTGCAAAAGAATTTGATGACTGATTGAATCAAATGCAGCAGAAATATTTTCTGGGAAACTTGGGTCTACTGGGTTTCCTGTATACGGTAGCCCTCATCTTCCCTTGGTCCCAGAGCTGTGAGGTGGTCACAAACTAATTGGTTTATAACACTACGTACATGTATTATAAATGCAAGTGTAGTAAAAAGTTTTTAGACAGATGCACAAAACTATTTGACATCTGTTTTTTTACAAGGTGATTTGTTGTGCTGTAAACACTCAAAAGCCTCATACAGTGTGATTCACTCAGTTTCACTATGCACGTTTGAACACAATTATGAAATCTCCATCTCCAATAAACCAGCATTCTGATAGGTACTATTAATAGAATTCGTATTAAAAGCACAAAAAAGTTAAACAAATGATGGATAGAGAATTAGAGCATAGTAATACATTTATAGGTAAAATATATAAATTTAAAGTGCACTTGTCTAGTTACAATAAAGTGATCACGTAACAGATTTGAAATTAACTGTACAGTGCTGTTACTTGCCTTCATATGGAGTATCTGGCGGCCCAGCAATTTCTCCTCGCAATTCCGTAAAATTTTCATCTACAAGATCTACTTTAATCTGATTTTTGCTGGTCTAAAAATTAAACAAAATTAACACAGTAATGAACAAGGTGCACAAAATAACTACAATTTACAATATGCTGCATATTATAGTTTTAGTATTATTCACAAAGTTGTACAAGAATTTAAATACACAGAAAGTAAACAAAACCATAGGATTGTATAAGAAATCTCACAATATTGAGGGATGTCAGAGAAGTATGTTCTGGTGAGTTCAAAGGACCTGTTTTGCTTTCTCTTTCCTAAAGGCTAAATAGTTATTTTCCAAATGAAGTTTCAACGAAAGATTTCCAAAAAGCAAATACACAATGATGCATGCGTTGCAATCTCAGCTTACTAGGAGTCGATAACAAATGTGTGTTGTGAAGAACACATTACTCTTGAAAGGCACGTAAAGCATATTTATCCTTCAGATAACCAGGACCCTGCAAGCTCAACATGCAAAATGAGCAAGCACAGAATTTTTAATTAGATCTTATAATGAACCAGCAGCTAATGTAAAAATAATAATGGGGGGGGGGGGGGGGGGGGGTCACATGATCTTACCATTTCTTGCCCAAAATTAATTTGGCCATATGGAGCAATTTTGAGTTTCCGCAGTTGTTCCTGAAGAAGGCCATAATAAATGCTGTTACAGTAATCAATTCTCAAAATGCAGGGTAAGCAGATTGGCTTGATCTAAAAAAATAAATAAACTTCTGAATCTGCCTTAAGAGAAGCAAAACCATACCCAGAACTGCAGAAACTGCTAGGCAGGGATAAAATCTTCTTTAAAAAATACCAAAGCTTCTAACAACTGGCGCTCTTGACAACCAACAGTCCCAAATACCAGCCAAATAATCCTTATGAACCTGACTAAATCCAAGTATCTCAATTTTCTCCTAATTTTAGCCTGTTAACCTCCAACCAAACTGATTTAATAGGTGTCTGTCACCAAGCATAGTTCTGAACCTACATCAGCTAGAAGTTAGATATCTGTATATAGATAAACCATGTTCCAAAATCAATATAACCAAAAGACTCAAATATTAAAAAGCAAGGATGAGAATAGAGACGTCTGTGGCAAGCACATCAAGGGCACTGATCATTCCAACTGACATTCACAGATGGTAGTGGTTCCATGAAACAGAAGAGCAGGCATTTCCTGTTATCATTTTTCTATAAAGTGGGGTAAAGAGGTTGTGACAAAACACCTAGCCACCTGCCTGGGTTTACCCCGCGGCCACTCAGAGGGTCTATCCCCAGCACAGCTCAGGTCTGCCTGCACCTGCCGCTTGTGCTCTACACTAGCACCCTCATCCCACTGACTGGGTCACAACTGCCTCTGGGCAAGTCTCCTGCTCCCAAATTATCCCCAGTGATTTCCAGGTTAATGAAGGCCACACTCTCAGTGGTTCCTCAGTTCCCAGAAAGCACTCACAGACCCAACACACAAACCACCAGGATTCTTTATCAGTCCAGACAAGCAGAACAATTTTGTTTATTCTCATAAAAATTAAACACTGAACAAAAAATGTGCAATTAGCAAACAATAACAGGTAACTGAAATAAGGATCAATTATAACATTTGCAAGTACCTGGGAAGCTCAGGATATATAATTGTTTGTTTACTAAGCCTCAGCAAAGAGATTCTGCTTTTTTCCTTCCTGGCTAGGACTGAACTCAAAACCAGTAAAATTCAAATGAGATGAGTTCCTAGGCCAATGAGAGCCCAGTCAACAAGATTTCAAATACATACTGCTTCTTGCTTCCTGTTTGAGTTAAACTAAAAAAAAAAAAAAACACTCAGTTCTCTATAACAGCTTTACAGCAAAGAAACACCATCTGCTGGCCAAATAGGAGAAATACACTTCAGAACATAATCAATGAAGGAAAATATCCAATACATTTTACAGGCTTAAAACACACTGTTTCTTCACACCTCCACCCTTAAGAGAAAGACCCCAGACTGCGGCCTCTACAGACCGCTGATCGAGTCTCAAAAGCTCACTGTCAGGGTGGTTCTGGCTCTTCCTTTCTGGAGAGGCCATCAGCGTTACCGTGCTCACTGCCTTTCTGGTGCTGTATGGTGAAATTGTACATTTGCAAGGACAGGCTCCACCAAATAGTTTTCCATTGTCTCCTGAAACTCTCTTAAGCCAGACCAACTGATTATGCTCTGTGATAATAGTGCAGTCTCGCCCATACAGATATGGTTGTAACTTCTCAAGGGCCCACGCTAAGACCAGACACTCTTTTTCAATAGTGGTATAGGCTACCTGTCTGTCAAGGACCTTGCAACTCAGATACATAATGGGGTGCTCCTCCCCTTTGCTATCCACTTGACTGAGTACAGCCCCAATGCCACATGCAGAGACATCAGTCTGTACCATACATCTTTGGTGGTAATCAGGTGCAGCCAATACGGTCTATAACGCCTGGAAGGCCGTTTCACACTCTGGCGACCAGGTAACTATTCAGGGTAGTCTCTTTTTAGTCAGGTCAGTTAGGGGCTTGGCTATGGTGCTGTAGTGAGGCACAAACTTCCTGTAATACCCCGCTGTTCCAAGGAAGGCCAAGACTTGCTTTTTAGTTTGGGGAGTGGGCTAGTCTTGTATAGCTTCCACCTTAGCTGGTTCAGGATTCAGCTGTCCACCTCCCACTCGGTACCCTAAATATTGCACTTCTGCCATTCCCATCTGACATTTGCTGGGTTTTATAGTCAGGCGGGCTGGTTCAGTATTCCACGCAAATAGATCAGGTGGTCATCCCAAGTCTGTATACAACAACATCATCAAGATAAACCCTAGCATGCTCCTGGAATCCATCTAGCAGATGATTCACCAAGGACAGAATCTACCAGGGGCATTTTTCATTCCAAAAGGCATCATAGTAAATGTATTCAGACCAAACGGGGTAATAAATGCTGACCGCTCCTGAGCAGCTGCTGTTAGGGGAATCTGCCAGTACCCTCGGCTAAGGTCCATTGTAGACAGGTACTGGCCCCAGCTAAATAGTTTAGTAACTTGTCCATTCGGGGCATTGGATAGGTATCCGACACAGTACGGTCATTAAGTCTCCTGTAATCCACACAGAAGCAGGTTGTGCCATCTTTCTTGGGAACAAGAACTACAGGAGAAGCCCAGGGACTATGAGATTTCTTGATAACACCTAGGGCTAGCATCTCATCACAGTGGCGTAGCTAGACCTGCAATTTTGGGTGGGCCCAGAGTTAATATGGGTGGGCACTATGGCCTAAATATTCAGACCGCAGGAGCTAGCTGAGCTGCCTCCCGCAGTCAGAGCTGAGCTGAATATTTAACCCTTAGTGTCCAATGTTCCCATCAATCTGTTCCCATATGGCTTATTACAGGAACATTGAACACTAAAGGGTTAATGTCAAGCCATTGCCGGTGGCTGGTACTGAATATCTGGTTTATTTTTGGCCACTTTAAACATAACTGGCCATGCCGATATTCAGTTAAGTTTAAACTGGCCAAAGATATTCCTGCATTTTGGTGGCCTAATTTGCCCACAAAACTTAGCCAACAATGCACTGAACATTAGCAGATAGCTGGTTGTATCGTGCAATTTGTATCGTGCAATATAACTAAGTAATCTGCTAAACACTAACCGCCAATATTCAGTGGGAAATAACTAGCAATCTCCCATTGAATATTGCCAGATAGCCGGTTAAATGCCATTTAACCTGACAGGAGCCATTCCTGGCTGATTAAATGGTTTTAAATATTAGGTAGACTGAGCACAAAAGCTCTACAAAACATCTAGGAAATGGCCATTCTCCAAACCAAAACGTTTTTCTGGTTCGGAAATCTCTATGTTCCATTGAGTTTTGGATGTTTTCAGCAAAACATCCAAAGATGGATTTAGACATCATATCAAAAATGCCCCTCAAAATGTATCAAAGGCGGCACATGGGTCTATTAGAACTATATGGCATTTCCAACAATCATCAACAAAGTCCAACAAAACAGTTTCCGTACTATGGAACTTCCTAAAACCAGATTGAAACTCAGAAAGAACCCCCTGCTTCTCAACAAAATCAAGCAGTTGTGTTAAAACCACCTTTTCTAACACTTTAGATAAAAATGGCAAATTGGACATCAGTCTAAAATTACTCGGCAGACCTGTCACAGTCCACAGCTAACATGTTTCTCCTTACAGTTTTCCATAGAAAAAATGTACTAAACTTCTGGTAGGACCTCTGTAATAGCAACATAAAATCCCTTCATTGTCAGATTCTTTGTGAAGTAACACTAAATCTTATGAAGAAGCTTTTTAGAGCCTATGTAGCAAACCTTAACACCAAATTTGAACACACAAATACCAATAACTGTGAATATACACAACAGCAATACTTGTCCCACTGGAAAAGACAAACTAGTCAGACTCATATAGAGATCCCCACACAAACCACATGCCAGCAGAATCTCTCACCTTGGGTTGTATGCAGAACACAGACAAACCTACTACTACTACTACTATTTAGCATTTCTATAGCGCTACAAGGCGTACGCAGCGCTGCACAAACATAGAAGAAAGACAGTCCCTGCTCAAAGAGCTTACAATCTGTATAATTATGGTACAGCTAGAGACCCCCCCACCGGAATGGTGGCGGGCCCAGTCATAGAGCTCAGGCCATTACAGACCTTGGCTGAGTCAGAAATCTGATGGCTGACATAACTGGGAGCTTACTGGAAAAGTATGGCCTAGTTTGTAGCCCACATTGAGGCCTAAATAAGCTAAATTAGGAAAAGTTAATAGATATGGAAACAAAATGGAGGATTTCAACACAAAATGGAAGCTGTATCTGTTACAAAGTGGAATTTTCTCTAATGTAAGTTAGAAAAACAAGTTGAGCAATGAGTGAGTCATGCCAGGTGCAGAGAAAAGAGGGAACTAGCTGTCCAAGAGAGGAGGGAGACTTTCATGTGAGCAGGGTCTTGCTTAAGATTTGTGATCAAGCGAGCTAAAGACAAAACCATGTTAGCAAGATAGAAGCTACTCATTAGCATGAGCCAATCAGTGACAACCATGACATTAGCATAGATCCAATCAGGTATATCTACTGTCATATTACCCATATCCTGAGGGCACCTATAAAAATCAGGGTTTTTCCTGGTTTAAGCTAGAGAGAAAAGGGTTGGCACTCTCTCTCCAAGGGAAACCAATGTGTCCAACAGAATTGACAAATTACCTAATTGCTTTCCCTTGTAAAACCTCTAATTGGTAAAAGAAATTATAAAAGATTAGCAAATAATTAACACCTGTTTGCAGCTTATTATATTCCTATAATTAATTGATTGTACGTGACTGTTGTCAATCACTGATTTGACTTATACCTTGGCAAATAAACTCCTCATTCCAAATGATGATTTGTGGGCTTCACTTAATGATGAAAGGCTGTAAGTATAAATGCTTTTGCTACATCAGGCTATCATTCGCTGCATTGTATAACCTGTAGCCTAAATCCAGTTTGTCATAAGGCTGGTATCTATTCCTTGCCAGTGCTGAGAGGCGGACTAATGCGGGTCTCTTAGACCTAACGTCTCTCTCAGTGGCAATTCCTTTTAGAACCTCATAACTCCTGGATTACCCCAGTACTAGTGTTATTTAGAGATGGAGTCAGATTAAGGTCACTCTAGCCTTCTTGGGGGGGGGGGGGCTCGGGACCCCCCAATTCACAACAAATCTAATAGACAAAAAATAAAGTAAGCAAATCAAATCAATTAATGTGTACAGAAAGGAGGAGAGGAGGGTAGGTGGAGGCGAGTGCTTACAAGTGGTTACGAGTCAAAAGCAATGTTAAAGAGGTGGGCTTTCAGTCTAGATTTAAAGGTGACCAAGGATGGGACAAGACGTAGGGGCTCAGGAAGTTTATTCCAGGCGTAGGGTGCAGCAAGAGAGAATGCGCAAAGTCTGGAGTTGGCAGTAGTGGAGAAGGGAACAGATAAGGATTTATCCATGGAGCGGAGTGCACGGGAAGGGGTGTAGGGAAGGACGAGTGTGGAGAGATACTGGGGAGCAGCAGAGTGAGTACATTTATAGGTTAGTAGAAGAAGTTTGAACAGGATGCGAAAACGGATAGGGAGCCAGTGATGCGACTTGAGGAGAGGGGCAGTATGAGTAAAGCGACCCTGGCGGAAGACAAGACGGGCAGCAGAGTTTTGAACCGATTGGAGAGGGGAGAGGTGACTAAGTGGGAGGCCAGCAAGAAGCAGATTGCAGTAGTCTAAACAAGAGGTGACAAGGGTGTGGATGGGGGTTTTGGTCGAGTGCTCGGAAAGAAAGGGGCGGATTTTACGGATGTTGTAAAGAAAGAAACGACAGGTCTTGGCGATCTGCTGGATATGAGCAAAGAAGGAGAGAGAAGAGTCAAAGATGACCCCAAGGTTTCGAGCTGAGGAGACAGGGAGAATGAGAGAGCCATCAACAGAAATAGAAAACGGGGGGAGTGGGGAGGTGGGTTTGGGGGGAAAAATGAGAAGCTCAGTTTTGGTCATGTTTAATTTCAGGTGGCATTGAGACATCCAGACAGCAATGTCAGACAAGCACGCTGAAACTTTGGTTTGGATGCAAGGTGAGATATCAGGGGTAGAAAGGTAGATTTGGGAGTCATCAGCATAGAGATGGTAGGAAAAGCCATGGGATGAGAGTAATGAACCAAGGGAAGAAGTGTAGATAGAAAAGAGGAGGGGACCAAGAACAGAACCCTGAGGTACGCCGACAGGCAGAGGGATAGAAGTAGAAGAGGATCCACCAGAGTGAACACTGAAGCTGCGGAGGGAGAGGTAGGAAGAGAACCAGGAAAGGACAGAGCCCTGGAATCCAAGTGAGGACAGGGTATCGAGGAGTATGCTGTGATCGACAGTGTCAAAAGCAGCGGAAAGATCAAGAAGAATGAGGATGGAATAGAGACCTCTGGATTTAGCCAGTAATAGGTCATTGGAGACTTTAGTAAGCGCAGTTTCAGTTGAGTGGAGAGGGCGAAAACCAGATTGTAGTGGGTCAAGAATAGCATGTGAGGAGAGAAAATCAAGGCAGTGGTGGTGAACAGCACGCTCAAGTAATTTGGAGAGAAATGGGAGGAGGGAGATGGGTCGGTAATTAGAGGGACAAGTAGGGTCGAGTGAAGGCTTCTTAAGGAGAGGTGTGACCACAGCATGTTTAAAGGCAGTAGGGACAGTTGCAGTGGAAAGTGAGAGGTTGAGAATGTGACAGATAAAAGGAATAAGAGCAGGTGAGATGGCATTAAGAAGGTGGGTGGGAATGGGATCAGAGGAACAGGTGGTACATTTTGAGGAAGAAAGGAGAAGTGTAGTTTCCTCTATAGTAACTTCAGGAAAGGAGGAAAAGGAATGAGGGGAAGGAGAGAGAGGGGAACGGACTAGTGGAGGGAGAGGTGGCGAGGTAGAGAATTCAAGGTTTATCTTTTGAACCTTGTCGTGAAAGAATTCAGCAAGGGTCTGAGGAGATAATGAAGGTGGAGTTGGGGGAGGGGGCACCTTGAGGAGAGAGTTCAATGTGGTGAAGAGAAGTCGAGGGTTAGAGCCAAGAGAGTTGGTCAGTTGGATATAATAATCCTGTTTGGCGCGTAAAAGAGCAGATTGGAAGGAGGTCAGCATGAACTTAAAAGTGTAAGAAATCAGCAAGGGCCCAAGATTTCCGCCAGAAGCGTTCGGCGGAGCAGGTACAGGAACATAGGTAGCGGATATTAGAAGTCAGCCAAGGTTGGGGTTTTGTATGCCTTATAGGGTGGGTCATCAAAGGTGCAAGAGTGTCTAAGGCAGAGGATAGAGTATTGTTGTAAGAAGAAACAGCCTCGTTGACAGACGTGGATGGTGCCACAGTAGAGAGGAGGTTTGAAACATGGGAGGATAGAGATGAAGGGTCAATATCGTGAAGATTCCTAGATAAATTAGATAAGATAGGACGGGACTGGGAGGGAGGAGATTTAAGTGTGAAAGTTATAAGATGGTGATCAGAGAGGGGAAGATCAGAGGCAAGGAAACTAGAGGGTGAACAGTTGGAGGAGAAGATGAGATCAAGACAGTGACCATTTTGATGAGTGGGGGAGGTGGAGCATAGTTGGAGATTAAAGGAGGATGTTAAAGCGAGTAACTTGGAATATAAGAGTTGGAAGGATCATTAGCAGGAATATTAAAGTCACCAAGGATGAGAGAGGGGGAGGAAGGATCATGGAAGAAGGCAAGCCAGGCATCAAAGTCACTGAGAAAGGATGAAAGGGACTTATCAGGGGGACGATAAATGACCTCTATTTGAAGAGTTAGAGGAGAGAAAAGGCGGATAGAGTGGACTTCAAAGGAGGAAAAACAGTGAGATTGAGGTGGAAGAAGGGGTTGAAATCTGGAGGAGGGAGAGAGAAGTAGTCCAACACCACCCCTGTGACCAGCAGGGCGAGGAGTATGTGAAAAAATATAACTGCCATGGCAGAGGGCTGTGACTGAAGCAGAGTCATCAGGGCAGAGCCAGGTTTCTGATATGGCGAGCAGATGGAGGTGACGCAAGATAAAGAGGTCCTGGATATAGGGGAGTTTGTTACAGATAGAGCGGGCATTCCATAGGGCGCAAGAGAAGGGCAGAGAAGAGGAGGGGAGTAGAGGAATAGAGATGAGGTTAGAGAGGTTCTGGTGAGATCTGTAGAGTTGGGATAATAGTTGGTGAGGAGGGCCAGGATTGGGATTGATGTCACCGGCTGAGAGTAAGAGAAGGAGTAAAAGAGAGCGGAGGAGAGTAGGAGAGGTGTGGCGTCGAAGGCGAGAGGGATTTAGGTGGAATGGGGAAGGCAAAATGGAGGGAAGAAAGAGACGGAGATTAAAAGCCAAGAGGGAGGAAGAGGGTAGGAGAGAAGGTGAGGTGATGAAGTCGATGGATGGGCAGTGAGTTCCTGTAGCGGAGAGAGGTAGGGGGTGAGGAAAAAGATTAGGAAGGGACAGGGCTAGGAAGAGAATGTGAATAGGGGCCATAAACGACTGAGGTACTTTAGCAACTGGGAAGAAGATTAGATGTAGAGTGGAGGAGTGGCCTAGTGGTTAGGGTGGTGGACTTTGGTCCTGGGGAACTGAGGAACTGAGTTTGATTCCCGGCCCAGGCAGCTCCTTGTGACTCTGGGCAAGTCACTTAACCCTCCATTGCCTGCCGCATTGAGCCTGCCATGAGTGGGAAAAAGTGTGGGGTACAAATAAAAAAAAAAAATGTAGAGAGAAAAACGGCGCATGGCACCTAGAGCGGAGGCCCTGAGTGGATTGGAGTGGACCTGGGTGTCACCCTGGAGAAGGCTGTAAGGATATGCAGATGAGCTGCAAGTCCTCCACAGCACCTGAAAGGCAGCCAGTGGTAGAGCTGGGCACCTCTCAGCTGAGGTAAGGCTTACCAGGGGTTAGGCAGAAGCCAGCATTCCTCCCCCTGAGGGTCGCCTCACCAATTTCAGAATAAAGGATCAAAAATTAGAAATTGTCCTGTAGCCCAGCATCAGTCTTGCCCTTCCCTACCCCTCCCCCACCCCTCCAGTAGCCTGCCATCAGCCCTGCCCTTCCTACCCCCCCCCCCCCCATAGCCCAGCATCAACCCTTCCCTCCCCCTCATATTCTGGCAACAGCCTACCCTTCCCTCCATCCCTCCCTCCCCCATAGTCTGACATCTCCCCTACCCTTCCCAATCATCCACCTCCACTCAAAGGCCCACCAGCATGAAATATAAAACATTTTCTTTTTTAACTGGACATTGCAGAGCCCACCAGCATTAAATACAAAACTTTTTTTTCCACCTGAGCACAGTACAGTGAAGTTTCCAGTGCAGCAATTCCAGAGAAGTCTACTGACCTTGATCAGTGTGCATGTGGAGGTGCAGTGCTGGAGATTGACCACAGGGGAATAGGCTTCACGTCAGTGCCACTACAGAGGCTACTGACACACTCCTGGAGTCTGGGGCAGGAATATTATATAAATTGCCCAGATATCCCCAGCTACACAGGACAGGGCCAGCCAAGACGGCTAAGTTAAAGGCAGCACTAGCTGGCGGGCTCCCGACTTTGCCACAGGTTCAGTCCACCCAAGTCATGCAGGATCATTGTGCTGAGTGCTCTCACCACGCATGCTGCAGGGGCAGACAAGTTACATTGAGTAGAGAGGCTAGAGGAGCTGCCTGTAATTAACACAGGGAACAGATGCAGAACAGCAGCCCTAACAGCACAGAGTGGATCCCTCCCCCCAATGCCGGACTCCCGAGCAGTAGCAAACAAGGCAGGAGGAGGGTTGATAGTTTGCTTGCTGGAGACCTGTAGCACTGATAAATTAAAAAAAAATAAAATATAGCACCGGAGCTGCAGGGCTTAGCTCGGGGGTACTTCTCTGCTTCCTACATATGGCTGAGCTAATGCGATTGGAGTACAATGGCTCAGTAGTGTGCAGCTAGCTGGCAACTGATTGGTGGATCACAGACTGGGTGGGCCCGATCCAAAAAATGGGTGGGCCTGGGCCCATCCAGGCCCACCCGTAGCTACGCCCCGTCTCATCAATCTCTTGCTTCATTTGCCTCCCCACCTCAGCAGATATTCGATAGGGACCCTGCTTCAGCTGGTCATGGCCACCCGTGTTTACACTGTGAGAGAAAAAAATCCAAGGCAATAGTATATACCGATCAAAGGGCTGTCCCAGCCAGCAGCCCCCCAATCACCAACCTGCACGCACCTCGTTACCAACGGAGAAAGACCTCCCCAAAAATAAAACCCCATCACAAAACCCCATAAACCGAAATCCCTCCAATAACAAAACCACTCCAATGAAAACCCCCATCCCTCCCTGCTACAATGAACCTCCATTCCTCAAAAACCAAACTCCCACTAATCCTCAACCTCTCACTATGTCCAACAACAAATGAACTGAAGTCAGTGCGGAAATCCTCCCTCCCCCTGATTCCCCAACCCCTCCTGCTATCAGCTTTGATGATCTCAACCATAACTATTAAACTTACTGCCAATTTCTGGAAGAGAGAAAAAAAGATTATCCTTACCGACTGCCCAACGCTTCCCCTATCCCTCCCCTCAGTCCCTTTCATCAAGAGCAATTTATTCCATCTGAAGTAAAAGTGTTGATATAACAGGGGTCTCAAGGAAAGAACGCAAAGTAATTAAAGTACTCTTAGACACCCCTTCAGATAAGAACTCCCAGGAAAGATAAATGTCTGTGCTCCAATGATGCAGTCACCTTGCTTTCCGTATATGTCAGTCCCTGACACGCAGCCTTCAGGCTTCCCCTCCTCATACACATTCATACTACCTGGAAAAAAAAAAACCCAACCTGGCAGACAAGTGCATACCAGCAGCATCATCCCTTAACAATAGGCAAATACATATACGAATATGCTATAAGCTACAGATTCTCTGTTCATATCCACCATTCACACCAAGCCTCCGACATTGGAAGCCCCCCCCCCAATCCAGTAAGGATAACGACCGTTGCTAATTGCTCCTCGTTTCCCTTATCCCACCTTCAGGCCCCTCCATCAGAGTAATTCTTACCATCTGGGATAACATTGGTATCATGACAGGGACCCCAAAGATAAGCATGAAAAGAGCAGCTTAAGAACTCCCACAAAGGCCGGGTGTCCCAAAAATAAACTGACATTACTGCTCGAGGATGTCAGGCCCTGACACGCAACTGTCACTCCTCCACACGTCATATGCTCACACACATACCAAAAAAAAAAAAAAAAAAATCCCTCATATCTATACTATAACTAACAGGAATAAAAATGGACAGCACAATTATACAGTTTTTAAATGTCAAATGTCCTAAAAGAGAACCAGGAGTCACTATGCAGTCTTTATATTCAGTTTGGCTAATAGCAGACAGCCAGGAAAACATAGCCTGAAGATCCTCCTCAATGTTACCCCGATCTCTTCCCTCAAAACCCAGTCTCCACTGTTCCTCCCATCGCACCGCCAGCAGGACTCATGTCCTTCAGAAAACTTTGTGCAGCTTCCGGTATCTCAAAAAGTTGAGGTTTATCGTGTATAAAAACTTTAAGCCTTGCCGGGTACAATAAAGCAAATTGAACATGGTGGTTATGTAGCGCTGCGCACAAGGGGCATAGGCTTGTCTCAAACTCAAAACTCTGGCAGAAAAGTCCTGGAAACACAATTCTTTTCCGGAATTGGTGATCACCATTACGGAACAATGTAAGCCACATTGAGCCTGCAAATAGGTGGGAAAAAGTGGGATATAAATGCTACAAATAAATAAATAAAACCCTTAGCTCTAATGGCCCTCAGAATTTCTGCCTTGTGAGCATAGTTAAAAATTTTGAAGATAACCACGCGCAGTCTAGACTCTGCCAACCTCCTGGGTCCTAGCCTGTGGACCTGCTCAACACGCAGAGGTCCCTCCGCCGATTGCAGGCGCAGCTCAGAGACCGCCACCTAAAAAGTCACCGAGGAATAAGCTCCGTAGACCCTGGTCGGAATTTACCTGAAAAACAGCTATAGATTAGCTGAAACGGACCGTAGATTAGCGAGGACCGAACACCCGATCCAGGAAAACAAGCGGAACGCTTGTTTCACTACCTGGCAGACGATCATGCTGGAAAGGACAATCGCCAGCCCAGCAGACTGACCTCGTGGCCAAAGGACGATCCGACCGAACTGCGGCCATCCCAGACGATCACCAGGTAAATAAACGTAAGCGCACCTTATTTCCTGAATAGTAATCCTGGCCGAAATCTAGCTGAAAGACCACTATAGACCAGCTGAAACCGACCGCAGATTGGCGAGGAACGAACATCAGATCTAGATGAACAAGCGGAACGCATGCTTCATTACCTGCCAGGCAATCCGACCGAAAGGGACAATCGCCAGGCAAGCAACCCGACATCGGGACCAACGGAAGAACTGACCAACTGGCGGCCTTCCCAGACGAGCCCCAGGCCCCAGGCAAATAAACGGAAACGATCCAGCCGAGAATGAAAAAAAAAAAAAAAAACCTTCAGGCGAGAAGAGACCACCTGGCAAGCCGAATACCAATGACCACTCACCCGCCGTACAACCAGTGATCATTCACCCACCACCTGCTGCCAAACCGACCTACCTGTCCTGATCGTGGGACGGTGAGCCTGGCCACGTGACCACACGGCGGACGGAAAGAGACCACACAGAGGAAGGCAGAAGATCTGCTAGGCCAACCAGACCGCCACATCTGGATATGCGAGATCGGACAGCCTTGACCAGGATTACTGCCAAACCCCGAAGAGTACCCTCAAGTGCTGACCTTCCGCCACGGAGAGCCGCCGCAGCCAACGTACACCCACCCACCGGAGCCCACCTCGAGAACAGCCTCCACAGCCGCAAACTACCATCCAACGAAACTAATCGGAGACCATCTCGGGGGCCAGCTGCTCCCTTGCTAAACCCAGCTCCGACACCGCAGACGAACCTGAAGACTGAGACGGAAGGAGACCGAATGTGACCTGCTGCACGTTGGAGCTGAGCGAGTTCGGGTGAGCAAGCTCGAATGAGCGAACTCCCAACTAAGACCAGCCCATACCATTGACCCAGAAAACTAAAAGCCTCTCATATTGTTTGCTTCTAAGCCTTGCTCTAGCTGCCTTACTTCCAAATGCTTTAAGTGCCTGTATTACAAAAAAAAATTTTTTTTTTGTTCTGCTTCGTTTGTGTGCACTGGAGACCTGATAAGAGCTGCTGCTGCTCCTAGGCTGCCTGTGACTTTGCCTGCTTGCTTTTGCAATACTGCCTTCAAACACATGCTAAAAACCTCTCATATTGTTTTGCTTCTAAGCCTTGCTTCTAGTTGCCCTACTTCTATATGCTTTAAGTGCATGTATTACAACTGACTGCTACACTTATTACTTAAATGCTAGCATAAACGTTTTAATTGCATTACTGCCCTCAAACACATGTTAAGGTTAAGCACGGCTAGTATTTAGCACTGCCATACCTTGTTGATCAAATTACTGTTATGGACTAATTGTTAAGACTGTTGATGCATTACTGATATCACCAACACCGCCCAACACTCCCACGAACACTGCCCACAAAACTACTGATATCACCAACAATACCCAACACTCCCACGAACACCATCCACAAAAAAATCCAACATGAACACTAATAAGCTACTGATAATAATCTACCTCATTCCCATAATCTATCACGCATGGACCACCCCCAACATCAACAACAACCCAACCACAATCCACCAACTCTATGTACAACCTATTAACAACACACCAGACCAAAAATACAATAACCAACCAAAAGGAAAAATCTCCACATACGAACACCACCAACAGAAAGAAAAGAAAAAAAAACGACAAATTCAACCACCGAGGAAACGGACAACTAATAAAAATAAACACATCTAACCTCCCCACAGAACCATACCGCTCAATCCGAATAGGATACATCAATGCCAGATCAGCAGTAAGCAACTCAGTAGACATACTAGACTGGATTACCACAGAGAATCTAGACCTTCTGTTCATCACGGAAACATGGTTCCACGGCCCTACAGACCCCGCCATCATAGAGACATGCCCACCAGAATACAAAATCACCCACTGGACAAGAAATGGAAAAAGAGGTGGCAGAATAGCCATAATTTACAAATCCGAGTTCACCATCACAACCACTGGCGAATCCACCTCACCACAACTCGAAATTGCCTCAACAAGAATCACTCATCCGAACCTACAAGGACACCTCAACGCAATCCTATTCTACAGGCCACCAGGAAAATGGAAAGACTCCCAAACGCAACTCATGGACTTCATCTCGAACACGTGCCTCTGCCTCAAACATCCTCATAATAGGAGATATCAACCTACACCTTGAAGATGACACCTCAACAGGCACACAAGAATGCAAAGAATTCTTAAAACTCTGGGACTTACACGCACCTAATACTCAACCAACACACGTAAAAGGACACACACTAGATATCATTACACACAAATTCGACCCAGACTCAACTCTCCTACTTACAGACACAAGATGGACACCCACACCATGGACAGACCATCATAAAGCATATGTCTCCCTCCACTGGCGAAAAATACACAGAAACGCAGTCAACAAACATGAACGAACAACATACACCACGAGAGGAAAAATAGACCCCACAACATTCTGGCAACAGGTCTACCAAAACGAATGGTCAACAAATACAGACACCATTCAATTCCTCCAAGAATGGGATGACATATGTAAGACAACATTAGACACAATTGCCCCAATCCAAACCAGAACATCACATAGGAAAAAAATCTAATCCATGGTTCACCGAAGAGCTGAAAGAATTCAAAACACAAGTCAGAAAACTGGAACGCGCATGGAACAAAAAGAAAGATGAACACACACTGAATGCCTGGAAATCACTTCGGAGGAAATACAAATATACCATTAAACAGACTAAAAGACTACACTACAAAACAATGATTGGACCAAACTACAAAGACACACACAAACTCTTCTACCTTGTAAATAAATTGCTAGACACCACACCAGTTACAAATAACAGCAAAGATACACCAGGGGTCGACGACCTCGCGAAATACTTCAAGGAGAAAATCATACAATTACGACTTAAAATACCCACCAGCCCTATTGAATACGCAACACTCCTAAACTGTCTAGACCCAGAAGATGGAATATATCCAGCAGACAGGATCTGGACCGAATACGAATTACTGTCAGAGGACCTCATCTCTAAAACGCTCAAAAGATTCGCCAAATCCCAATGCAAACTAGATATCTGCCCAAACAACCTCATGAAATCAGCTCCTCAACAATTCATAATAGACCTAACGAACCACGTGAACTTCATGCTACAAAACGGACTTTTCCCAAAGGAAAAAGGAAAAATTTTACTCACCCCAATACCCAAAGACACAAAGAAAAACGCAAGCGAAATAACTAACTACAGACCAGTAGCATCTATACCACTAATAACCAAAATAACCGAAGGGATGGTAACCAAACAACTCACAAACTATCTCAACAAGTTCTCCATACTGCATGATGCCCAATCAGGATTCAGGTCAAATCACAGTACAGAAACAGTATTAATTACCCTAATGACCAAATTTAAACAAACGATTGCAACCGGCACCAATATACTCCTCTTACAATTTGACATGTCAAGTGCCTTTGATATGGTTGACCACGGAATCCTATTACACATACTTGAATATTTTGGCATCGGAGGCAATGTCCTAAACTGGTTCAAGGGGTTCTTAACCTTAAGCTCATATCAGGTCACATCAAATTCAACTACGTCTGCTGCATGGACACCTGAATGTGGACTACCGCAGGGATCCCCCCTCTCGCCAACTATTTTCAACCTAATGATGATCCCCTTGGCAAAACTTCTATCAAACCATAACCTCAACCCATACATATATGCTGATGATGTAACGATATATATTCCTTTCAAACAAGACATTAATGAAATCTCCAATGAAATCAACCAAAGTCTACACATCATGAACACCTGGGCAGATGCATTCCGATTGAAACTGAACGCAGAAAAACCTCAATGCCTCATACTTACCTCCCAATGCAACACGAATAAATTTACCGCTATTAACACACCTAAACTTAATCTGCCAATCTCAGAAACTTTAAAAATCCTTGGAGTTACTATTGACCGCCACCTAACACTTGAGACTCACGCGAACAACACAACCAAAAAGATGTTCTACTCCATGTGGAAACTGAAAAGAATAAGACCATTCTTTCCAAGCTCTGTCTTCCGCGGCCTATTGCAATCACTCGTACTCAGTCATCTGGACTACTGCAACTCACTATACGCAGGCTGCAAAGAACAAATACTGAGGAAACTTCAAACAGCCCAGAATACAGCAGCCAGACTCATCTTCGGAAAACCAAAATATGAAAGTGCAAAACCCTTACGTGAGAAAGTACACTGGCTCCCACTCAAGGAACGTATCACTTTTAAAGTATGCACCTTAGTCCACAAAATCATTCATGGTGAAGCTCCTGCATACATGTCTGATTTAATAGACCTGCCACCCAGAAACGCTAAAAGATCATCCCGAACTTTCCTCAATCTCCACTTCCCTAAGTGCAAAGGCATAAAATACAAAGTACTGCACGCATCAACCTTCTCTTATATGAGCACGCAATACACTACCACGCAACCTGAAAACGATCTACGAATTAACCGACTTCCGCAAACTATTGAAGACTCATCTCTTTGAGAAAATTTACTGCAAGGATCAAAACACATGAAGTCCATACACACCAATAGAAATGCATCAATACACTCTCTTCTGAGTTCTCTTCCCCCGTATTTTCACCACACTTAAAACTCTACCCACAGATAAAATTGTTATACCCTAATGTTCTCTTGCTATTGTTTTATCGCCCTATCAATTCCCCATTGTTACATTCCATTGTTCTATTCCCCAAATGACAACTTGACTTTGACTTCCCATAACTCTTCACAATGTAACCCATAATCGTACTGCAACAAATTGTATTTCCATCATTCACAATGTATTGTAAGCCACAATGAGCCCGCAAATAGGTGGGAAAATGTGGGATACAAATGCAATAAATAAATAAAATAAATTCCAGAAATTTCCTCAAATCTGATTCGGTGACAGTCTCACGTAGACCCACTAAACGCAGGTTCTCTCTCCTCAAACAGTTCTCAATATTGTCAATCTTATCCTCCAGTGTATGAAGCTTAGCCTATAAAGTAAAGTTTGATGCAGATAGTTGCTGCACCTGATCTTCTAAATCTGAAACGTGTTGGCAGTACGCTAAAAATTCACACCGCAGCGCCTCCAGCCTTCCATCAACAATGTCTAACTTATCTGTGACCGCTTGCAGGCTCTTGTCCAGCGACGCATCAATAGCTTGTTTCACTTCTGAAACTATCTCCGCCACCCATGTGGAGCTAACAGAAGATCTTGAGTCTCCCCCCAACCACCATCTTTGATTCACTTTGCTGTGATTTCTCCTTTTTGCGGCGTTGCGCTTTAGATGCCATCAATAACCAAACGTAATCAGCCTTGCACAAGTTCATGACTACCAACTCCTTTGCCCTCAGAATCCCATCAATGGTTTAAGTCAAAAGTTCTTAGGAGGCAAGATTTGGAGATCGAGAGCTCTTCCCACACTCTCAGCAAGACATTACGTCACCAAAGAACTGACTTTTAAATGCCCAGTTGGGAATATATGCTACCAACTTTGTTAAATGTTTCAGACTTATAAGTACATAAGCATCGCCATGCTGGGACAAACCAACAGTCCATCGAGCCCAGCACCCCGTCACCGACAGCGGCCAAAAGAACAAGCAATTTGTTCCGCCCATCCTAGAAATACTGTATTATTCCCTCGTCCATTCAATAACATTCTATGGCTTTTTCCTCCAGGAAGCCGTTCAATCCTTTTTTAAAGTCCACTAAGTTAACCGCCTTAACCACCTTTTCAGGAAGCGAATTCCAGAGTTTAACTACGCGTTGAGTGAAGAAAAAAAGTTTCCTCTGACTCGTTTTAAATTTACCACACTGTAGCTTCATCGCATGCCTCCTTGTCCTAGTATTTTTGGAAAGCGTAAACAGACGCTCCACATCGACCCGTTCCATTCCACTCATTATCTTATAGACCTCTATCATATCTCCCCTCAGCCGCCTTTTCTCCAAGCTGAAGAGCCCCAGCCTCTTCAGCCTATCCTGATAGGGAAGTCGTCCCATCCCCTGTATCATCTTTGTCGCCCTTCTCTGCACTTTTTCCAATTCAACTATGTCTTTGAGGTGCGGCGACCAGAACTGAACACAATACTCAAGGTGCAGTCGCACCATGGAGCGATACAATGGCAGAATAATATCCTTATTTTTGTTTTCAATCCCTTTCCTAATGATACCCAACATTCTATTTGCTTTCCTAGCCACAGCAGCACACTGAGCAGAAGTTTTCAATGTATCATCACTGATGACACCTAGATCCCTTTCTCGGTCTGACTCCCAACGCTGAAACTTGCATGACGTAGTTATAGTTTGGGTTCCTCTTTCCCACATGCATCACTTTGCACTTGTTCACATTAAACATCATCTGCCATTTAGACGCCCAGTCCCCCAGTCTCGTAAGGTCCTCTTGCAGTTTTTCACAATCTTCCCGCGATTTGACTACTTTGAATAACTTTGTGTCATCAGCAAATTTGATTACCTCACTAGTTACCCCCATCTCTAGGTCATTTATGAATATGTTAAAAAGCAGAGGTTCCAGCACCGATCCGAGGGACCCCACTAACTACCCTTCTCCATTACGAATGTTGACCTTTTAATCTTACTCTGTTTCCTATCTTTCAACCAGTTTTTAATCCACAGTAAGGCACTACCTCCGATTCCATGTCCCTCTAATTTCCTCTGTAGTCTTTCATGAGGGACCTTATCAAACACCTTCTGAAAATCTAGATACACAACATCAACCGGCTCACCTTTGTCCACATGTTTGTTTACCCCTTCAAAGAAATGCAGCAGATTGGTGAGGCAAGACTTCCCTTCACTAAATCCATGTTGACTTTGTCCCATTAGTCCATGCTTTTGAATGTGCTCTGTAATTTTGTTCTTGATAATAGTCTCTACCATTTTGCCCGGCACCGACATCAGACTCACCGGTCTATAATTTATCGGGTCTCCTCTGGAACCTTTTTTAAATATCGGCGTTACATTGGCCACCCTCCAATCTTCCGGTACCACGCTCATTTTTAAAGGATAAATTACAAATCAATAACAGTACCTCTGCCAGCTCATTTTTTAGTTCTATCAGTACCCTAGGGTGAATACCATCTGGTCCAGGAGATTTGCTACTCTTCAGTTTACAGAACTGCTCCATTATGTCTTCCAGATTTACAGATATTTCAATAAGTTTTTCCGACAAGAACACCCTGTCCAGCACCGGTAACCCACCCAAATCTTCCTCGGTGAAGACTGAAGCAAAGAACTAATTTAGTTTTTCTGCTATTTCTTTGTCTTCCTTAATCGCCCCTTTTACACGCCGGTCATCCATCGGGCCAACTTGTTCCCACGATGTTACTATTATTCTGTCTCACTGTATTTTCAAATGTAAGCCACATTGAACCAGAGTTTGCCAATGTGAGATATACATGTCAAATAAATAAAAACTTTTAGCCTCCACCTTTTAAGGAACTGCCAATCCAACTGGATGGTGACGGCACAAGGAAAACAAGTTTGGTCCAGTGAAGACCAACCCAAAATAACCTGTTCCTTAGCTGGGCTCTTGCATTACCATATTGAAAATGTGACCATGCCTTTGTGGTTATGTTCCACTAACAAGTTAAATGATTAACTGGCTTTCTTGAAAAGGATTATATAACTTTTGGATGCACGATTAGAAACAAAAACACATATTTATGTAGTATCACAAGTCTTCATGTACAGCCACAAAACAACATTTTAAAGTGGATAGTGTTCACAATGAGCTTCTTTTATTATCGACCAGATAGAAGAGACACTTACAGAGTTCTCAGTTTTGACACAGTATACGTTATAACTACAAAATACAAGAAAACCAATAGACTGCATTAGGGGCTTATAGCCCATTTAGAGGGTCTTTTACAAAGGCACAATAGCATTTTTAGTGCACGCTAAATACTAGAGATGCACACTAAGAATGCTAGCACGCCTTTGTAAAAGGCCCACTTAGTTATGTTTAAGACATTTATTTGTTACATTTGTATCCCATATTTTCCCACCTATTTGTAGGCTCAATGTGGCTTACATAGTACCGGAGAGGTGACTGCAGACTCCGGTGTAAACAAATACACAGTGAAGTTGTGGTAAGATAACGTTCATGTGGTATAGCCACATAAGGGAATCGTACTCAGAAGAGTTGTGTTATGTCCATTTTTTTTTTTTTTTTGCAGAGATTGGGCATTTATGTTGGATTGGTAGGGTATGCCTTTTTAAACAGGTAAGTTTTTAGTGTTCTCCGGAAGTGTAGATGGTCATACGTGGTTTTCAAGGCTTTTGCTAGTGTGTTCCACAGTTGTGTGCTTATGTAGGAAAAGCTGGATGCGTAAGTTGATTTGCATTTGAGTCCTTTGCAGCTTGGGTAGTGCAGGTTTAGGTACGTTCGTGATGATTCAAATGTGTTTCTAGTTGGTAGGTCGATCAAGTTTGTCACGTATCCCAGGGCTTCACCGTAGATTTTGTGAACCATAGTGCAAATTTTGAAAGCAATGCGTTCTTTGATTGGGAGCCAGTCTAATTTTTCACGGAGGGGTTTTGCACTTTCAAACCGTGTTTTCCCGAAGATGAGCCTGGCTGCCGTGTTTTGAGCTGTCTGATGTTTAAGATTTGTTCTTTGCATCCCGAATAAATTCCATTGCACTAGTCTAAATGGCTTAGTACCATTGATTGTATCAGGTTGCGAAATGTTTCCCTTGGGAAGAATTGTTTCACGCGCTTGAGTTTCCACATTCAGTGGAACATTTTCTTTGTTGTGGTTTTCACTTGGCTCTCTAGTGTTAGGTTGCCGTCCAATATGACTCCAAGGATTTTCAGGCTGTCTGAGATAGGGGAGTGTTGATGGTTTTGGGGTTGTCTGTGCTGTGTTGGGATGAGATGACAAGACAATGTGTTTTTTCTTTGTTGAGTTTTAGTTGAAATGCGTTTGCCCAAGAGTCCATGATATTTAAGCTGGTCTTGATTTCTTTGGTTATTTCTGTCAGTTTAGATTTGTAAGGAATGTATATTGTGACATCGTCTGCATAGATGAAAGGGTTAAGTCCTTGGTTGGATAAGGTCTTGGCTAGAGGGGTCATCATTAGGCTGAAGAGGATTAGTGATAACGGTGATCCTTGTGGTACTCCGCAGTCTGCTTTCCAAGGTGATGATATGTTTGAGTTTGATTTTACTTGATAGGTTCTTGTGGTTAGGAAACCTTTGATCCAGCTAAGTATGTTATCACCAATTCCAAACTTGTCTAGTAACCTTATTAATATATTATGGTTTACCATGTCAAATACACTAGACATGTTGAATTGGAGGAGGAGTATGTTTTTTTCCTGTTGCAATTTCCTGCTTGAATTTGGCTAGTAGAGTGATTAGTACTGTTTCTGTGCTTTGTGAGGGACAAAAACCTGACTGTGATTCATGTAGTATTGAGAATTGGTGTACGTAATCTGTGAGTTGTTTGGCTACCATACTTTCCATCAGTTTGACTGACAACGGGATGGATGCTAATTAGTGATTTCATTTGTTTTTTTCGTGGTGCCTTTTGGTATCGGGGTGAGTAGTATTATTGCCATTTTCTTTAGGGAATAGGCCTTGCTGAAATGAGAGAACTGCATGAAACAAATTGTTATTATTTTGACTTACAAAACCAACTGTCCCTGAAACATGCTGAAAACAAAATAATCCATTTATCTAAAATGTAAACTTCTACAAAAGAGATAAAATGAAGATGTGATTCCATGTGCTCCAGTGAAAGGAGAGTTTAATTTTACTTTCATTTTAATTTCAATGTATTCCATCTTTATAACACCAGGCTTCCCGTGGCAGATTACAACAGTTAATATGAACCCATCAGGAAACAGGATATCCTCACTGAGATTTGGCCATATTACTGATATTCTATAGAACAGTGTAGAAAAATGAGCATAAAATACAGAGAGTTTATTACTACTGTTTCTACCAGCTACAATAATTTTTTATGCTGTTTTACCGATTTCCAATTTATTTCATGATACATATGGTAAGGTTTCAAATAAATTTAAAAAAAAGCACATAAATAGGCAGTCATAACCATTTAATTGTTGAAATAGTTTTACTGACATCATAAGCAAAAATAATGGCAAATAGCAAAGCACTGAAAACAATACAGCATTGCAAATAAAGCAAGCTTTAGAGCACCGACAGCAACATTTTGATTATAACCCTCCGCCCTTCACAGACACCTCAAAAATTCCCCAACACCACCCCCTCCTAACAGAAAGAATGCAAAAGCAAGGAAGTTTAATAAAAACTGCCCAAGCTTGCTTGTTTTCAATAGCATCTGAGAATGTTTTGCATCTGTCCTATAATTTTTTAGCTATAAAGTTCTACTTCAGGTATGCTACACTATTTCCCATCCCCCATATTTCTTTACTAGCAGCCATATGCAGGAATTTCTGGCTGGTCACAAACTCTGATGGTGCCTCATGTTGCTAGGGCAACTCAGCTACCTGGTATAACTTGTTACAAATGTAATTTACTGAGAAGAGGTATGGCAAGGACACCAACTGCAAGCCTCCAGCACATATGAAAGACCCAATTACAAGTCTCCAGCACATATGTAGCATCTATGATTGGTCCAAGGTAGAGGAGAGGTGGATGCTCACTACAGCCTATAAAATCATGCTGCAGACAAAGAAACTCTGAAAAACTAGGCATGCTTGGAAAGAGTTTCAGATCCATCCAAAGGCCTATTTTTCCCCAAAGGGGGTGTTCTCCCCCCTTCGTAGAAACTAATTTATATCTAATAATCTTTCTTTCTCTCTGTTCTGTGATCTTTGAATGAGGAATAAGCTTTCCTTCCTCCTTTTTCTCTTTATATAATTAGTCTGATTACTTATAATTACCAGAGGTACTAATGTTAGATTTTGTAAGTTTGTTACAACTTGCGCAACTTGTCTGATGCTGTGCTGGTAAGAATAAAAACGCTTAATTCTCTGATTCCTGTCCAATTTTTCTATAATATTTTGTAATTTTTGTAAGTTGTTTAGAGAATAGCAAACCAAATCCCTCAATATGGCAGCAAGCTCCACCTACTGGCTTCAGCCCACACAATGGGTCAGATAAGATCATGCCATCTCCTTTTATCAAACCTCCTTGGAATAGTCCGAGGCCACATCAGATAATGGGGAAAAAGCAGAGACAGACCTCCAGAATGGACAGATGAGGCTAAGCGAGATCTCTTATGAGCTGGGGGGCAGCGGAGTGAGAAACTGAAACATCCTGCAACAACTCTGACTGCCCCTGCATCAGTAAACTGACCTGGTGTAAAAACAATATAAAGTCTGGAGAAAACAATGATCCCAATGCTGCTGAATACTCTGTCAGGCCCTGGCACCTGTACTACACAAATGATCAGAGGTCGCTCCTCACTGCCAGTCAGCCCCAACAAAATGGCACCCGTTCCAGCGCTCTCCTGCATCAAACTGCTCACTGGCCCTGCCAGAGAGCCCAAAGACCCCAGCATATTTGGAGGCTGCACCAAACCCAAAGACATGCTACTGCTGTTTCCTCCACGTCCTGCGGGATTCCCAGTTGCACGCATTTGCAATGCCCCTATGCTGGCCAGGGGGTCTCACAGCAGGAACACCGCTTAACTGCCTCTGTGGAAGTCACCATTCACCCCACCACAAGCGTAGCGTAACATGTCCCAAGTGGTGAGTCAGGATCCCTCCCCTGCACCAAGTAGAACTTCCAACCCTCCAAGTGGATCTGATCACAGCCAGCTGCCCCCCCCCCCCCCCCAAGCTCACAGTTTCCACAAGTCTTACCACAAATGAGAAAGTTCAGGACTCATACTCTGTCCCATGCTCGCCAGCAAACTTTGTTTCTTTTTTTTTTTTTTTAAAGGTTGTTGTGCTGGAAAAGGAGAGTTCCACAGGAAACAGGGGAGAGGTGAATGGAAGAAAGAAGTAAATTCACAGGGCACCAGAGACAGGGATCTGAAGACCTCCAGATCCCTGAAGACTCTTCAGACTTAAGCTACCTGCAAAGGTCAACTGGAAACCAGCTGACCAACTGGATCAGGAGCAAATCACTCAGAACCAGAGGCTGAAAAGTATGTCCATCCAACTGCTGGAGATAGAGAACTGAAAACTGAGCTGAAGCATCTCTCTCTTGGTATCCAGTCCCTCAGTGTTTTCTATCTTCACCTGCTGGTTGATGGACACAACTATCCCTCAGGTTCTGGAATAGTGGGAAGCTATGTAACAGAAGGGATATTTCAGCAGTCCAAAAGGGCAGAAGGCGGGGGCCAGTGGCAACCCTTATTCATCAACGGTTCTAATTTATACCCCTTGATGTTTGTAGAAATCTTGAAGGAAGGTGCGTGGCAGTGAAAGGGAAAGCTCAAATATTTAACTTTGATCACTCTCTATGCACCCAACAGTATACAGGTGGGGTTCTTTCACAGGATGTGAGAACCACTGTTTTTAGATGGGGTGGCGATGCAAGGCAATTTCAATGTAACACCCAATGCATATATGGATCATTCTAAGGGGGGATAAGAATACAGTGGGCAGCACAGAAAGGCACTCCATAAACTTGGGAACATCTTGGTGTGGTAGATGTTTGGAGGGTCCAGCACAGCAGTCAGAAAAATTAAACTTTTTAGTCCCATGCAAAGATCTTTATTAGGATTGATTTAGTATGGCATCATAGGAACATGTGGGGGATGGTGTTAGACTCAAACTGAAACCATATGAATCTTGAATCATGCCCCAGTCAGATGTCACTCATTGGGTTGGGAGGGGGAAAAAGCAGAGGCTTTTGGAGAATCAAGACCCTGTTGGGAGATAAAATGGCTTGTGGAGAGGCGAGGGCTACAATCCAAGACTATTTAGCTAAAAATGACATTGGAAAGGTGTAGGATGGAGTACTGTGTTATGCCCTAAAGGTGGTGAAGAGGGAGATACTAATAAAATAGGGTGCAAGAAAGAAGCAGCACAGGGAATAGTGCTCACTACAACTAAAGGAGCAATTACTAAAGTTAGAGCAATAGCATAAAGCCTCAGAGGGGGAGTAGTAACATTGCGGACTGAAGGTTGCACTGTGTTCATTGTCTCTGAGGACTGCCTGGTGAAAGCAATTCCTTACTTAACTCTAGATTATGCCCCATACCAAACACAAAGGGGAAGTGAAGGCCCAGCCACTGCAGGCTTGAACCTCCTCCCCAGTGCAGGAAACCCTTGAGCGGTACGCAGTACAGCACCTGCAGAGAGAGGATGGAGGCAATAATCCTGGAACGGTTAAAGGAGCACCCGCTCCACTGGGACCAGACACTTCAATGTCACCTCCGTTTGTCATGACCCACTGTGTCCTGCAGAAACCCGGGCCGAGGAAGGGTTTCCTCAAAGGGCGTTAGATGCTGAAGAGAGGAGCCCTCTAGGTGGTTTCAGACTCGAATTATCCGCTGAGCTTAGGGAGCTGCAAGAACTGGCATCCCCTGAGACAGTTACTCTGGCTAGTATATGGAAGGCTATCCAAGTACCGACAGCAGTTGTGGTGAAATCTGCTTAAAAAAACCTCTTTACTTGCAAGTAAGATGGATATTATTGCTGCTAATTTGGAGCAAAATAAAAAGGAATATCAACAATTTGAAAATCAGGCAAAGTCAGATATTAAAGGTTTGAAGGGCTCTTTAAAAGACACCGTTAGGATTAACCAGAGACAGAAGCAGTTTGAGAACTTTAATAGAAGATTAAACCTCCGTGTGCTGAACTTTCCTAGATCGGCTAGAATGTCGCGTACTAATTTCTTAAGAAATATCTGCTGGAAATTTTCCCCAACAGCTATTCCTCCTTTAAACAAAATGTACTATCTGCCAATACCTCAAAAAAATATAGGGGAAAATCCAACTGTATAAGGTCAGATTCATCTTGGTATGGAAGATTTGCAAAATTTGTCAGCCATTTTGGAAGACTGTCTGATGTGGTGGATCGAACAACACTCCTGGTCTCCTTTGTATTCAAGCAAGACTTGAACTCAACTTATGATGCTGGTTGTTTTTTGTTTTTTTAGAAATGCACAGAGTTTATTTTGTGGCTAGAAGGTCTGATTGTATCCTGACGTTGCTAAAACTACACAGGATATGAGATAAGTGTGTCTGGCTATGAGAGCTCGTTCTTATTTGCGTACCTTCCTGGATGCTAAAAAGATCTCCAGTGGGATTGGATCATCATATTTATAAATGGCTGCGGATTCTTCAGTTTAGAGCCTTTTCTTTATTAATAACTAGTAAAAAAGGCCCGTTTCTGAGAAAATGAAACGGGCCCTAGCAAGGTTTTCGTCGATTCTCCTGTCTCCCCGCCCCTGGCACCACGCCCCCCCAGAGTCCGTCACCGTTCCCCCCCCCCCCCCCAATGTCACCGCAGCCACTGCAGCCCCCTTCCCCCCCCCCCCACCCAGGTCGTCGCTGCCGCCGCAGCTCCCCGCTCTCCATCCGGCCACCCACCCAACAGACCTGCCGAAACAGAGATGATGATTTTAAGGAGCAAGACGGCACCGCAGGCAGGCAGCAGGCGTTGGCTGTACACTCTGAAGTTGCTCCTCCTCTCGCCTGTGACGTCGGTTCGCTCCTCCGGGTTCCCCACCAGGGGCATTGACGTCAGGCTAGAGGAGGCGCGGCTTCAGAGTGTACAGCCAATGCCTGTTGGCTGCCTGCGGTGCCGTCTTACTTCTTAAAATCATCTGTTTCTGTTTCGGCAGGTCTGTAGGGTGGGTGGGCGTTCGGAGAGGGTGGAGCGGCGGCAGCAATGTCCTGGATGAGTGTGGAAGGGGGGGTGCAGTGGCTGCCTCTGGGGGGGCATGGCAGCAGGGGCGGGGAGAGAGGAGAATTGCGGGGTGGATGGAGGGGGGGTAGGACACTTGTGCAGGTCTGTTGGGTGGGTGGGCGGTCGGAGAGGAGGGACCAGCACTGGGTGTTGTGACCTGAGGTGGGGCATTTTTGCAGGGTTTTTTTTTTTTGTTTTGTTTTTGTATCGGACGGAGGGGGGGGGTAGCGGCGGTGAGCAGGGGGGTGAGATGGGATTTGCTCAGTGTCAGTGCTCCGCCCTCAACGTCATCACGTTGTGACGCGAGGGCGGGGCCAACACTCATGGGCAAATTTGGGTTTCACCACCATGCAGTTAGAACGTTGGGAGTTGTGGAGGCTTCATAGAACGTTGGGGTTGTGAATTATGTCTGGATGGGGCATGGCTGAGGGCGTGTCCATGAGTGAGAGTGAGTGGTGCTGACAGCCTAGCCTACCAACAGTACAGGGCTTCAGTGTTTCCCTGCCACAGAGTGAGCTTCAGAACGTTGGAGGTGAAATTTATACAGATGTTTTCTTCTTATGTTCTTGTAAACTTAACGTCATGCCCCCCTATTTATTGGGGTCTAAGGAAGAGTTTAATATAGTTATCTAATTGTTTACTTAGTTTTGTTCTTTGAACATTATATCTGTTTTGCTATAAGAAGTGTTGACTTGTAATGTATTTTCAAAATTATAAATAAATAAAAATAAATGAGTGATAGCATAAGGAGAGGCCAAATTCAGAGCTGCTCAGGAACGGGCTCTGGTTTGGACCAAACTTACAGCTGCAGGTAGAAGAGTTTGATTTCCAACATAAGGCTACTGAGGCAAATGCTTTTTGAATATGGCAATCCTATGGAGAGAATGCTGGTCCAACAGTTGCTAGAGAGGAAGGTAATGCAAACAGTTCAGAAAATTAAGGGGAGAGAGGACAAGACGCTGTATACTGATAAGATTCAAGCACAATTTTAAGATATGTTTAAACAACTATATACAGTAGATGGGAAAACCAGGTTGGTGAGAGAAGTATTTAGAAACCATAATACTTTCCCAATTGTCTATACAGACTAGGAAAAAAACAAAACAATGCACCCACACCAATTACCACACTAGAGATGAAGTGGGCAATAAAGAAATAAAGGGTAGAAAAGCACAGGAATAGATGGATTCTTTGGGAAGTTTTATAAAAACTTCAAGGGGAGATGGGAGATTTATTGAAAGCTGGGAAATGGTTTCATATAGGGCAATTCCCTTCCCGCAACCATCTGAGAAGTAGGAATCTCAGTACTATAGAACCAGAAAAGGACCCAGCACTTTGTGGGTCCTGCCAACCGCTTTTGCTGTTAAATATAGAAATAAAAATTAAAGCTAAAATAAGAATTGTTAGTGGTAGTCCTGCCTGAACATATTCACCCAGATCAATCAGACTTTGTAAATAAAGGCAAGTGGCAGACATTAGGCACACATTACATTTAATCTGGAAGGCAGAGAAAACTGAGAACAGCTGATACTTTTCACGATCAATGCTTAAAAATCCTTCAATGCGGTTTGCTGGAACTTCCTTTGGGCAGTTATGAGGAAAGTAGACTTGGGAGAGAAAATTTGTCAATGGATGGAAAAAAAAATGTACGAGCACTCAAAAACTTGAGTATACATTAATGAGGATTACTCAGTCTTGATATAGAGAGGGACACCAGGAAGAGTTGCCCATTAATCACCACTATTGTCTGTTATATCACGGGAACCTCTTGCAGACTGCCCATGTATGAACTGAGACATAAGGGGACCGTGGCTTGGAACGCAGGACTGTAAAATAGTGCTCTTTATGGATGATATTTTGATATATGTTGGTGAGCTGAGCTTGACTCTTTCAATTATGAGGGAATTAAAGGAGTATGGTTGGGATGTAGGGTTTAAATAAATACTGGGCAGTGAAAAAATGGCACTGAAACAAAAAATTCCCAGATTGGCTAAGTGGCATTTTCTTTTTTAGGAAGTACAAATAACTAGGAATTTACAATTACTATACAAGCATAATTATGACCCAAACTTACAGCAAATATGGAATCACTTGGAGAGACGGAAGAGAGGTTGGCTATCGTGGTGGGAAAGGACTTCAGTGATAAAAATGAACGTTCCACCCAGATTGTTGTTCTCTTAAGTCTCCAAAGGGATGTTACATGTTTTATATGGGGTAGGAAACAGTCACAGATTCTAAGGGAGATTATCTAGCCATGCAGGGAATTGGAGGAGGAAGGCAGTATTTCATTTAAATTGGTACTATTGGGCTGCACCATTAAAGCAGATACTGGAATGGGAAATTGGAGAGGATAAAATTACTCCTAAGGTGGACCCCTGATGCTGGGGTCCACTTTAGCAGTCAGCACTCAAGAAAAACATCTAGATGTCATTGTAGACAATATGCTGAAATCTTAGGCCCAGTGTGTGGAGGCAGCCAAAAAAACTAACAGGATGCTAGGAATTATCTGGAAAGGGATGCAAAATAAAACCAAGACTATTATAATGCCTCTGTATCGATCTATGGTGCGACCTCACCTTGAGTACTGCGTTCAATTCTGGTCACCGTATCTCAAAAAATATATAGTGGAATTAGAAAAGGTTCAAACAAGAGCGACCAAAATGATAAAGGGAATGGAACTCCTCCCATATGACGAAAGGCTAAAGAGGTTAGGGCTCTTCAGACTGGGAGAGAAAAAAAAAAAAAAAAAAGACGACTATGATTGAGGTCTATAAAATCCTGAGTGGTGTACTACAGGTAAAAGTAAATAGATTATTTACGCTTTCAAAATGTACAAAGACTAGGGGGACACAATGAAATTACTTGGAAATACTTTAAAAACAAAGAGGAAAAAATATTTTTTCACGCAAAAAATAGTTAAGCTCTGGAACTCACTGTTGGAGGATGTGGTAATGGTGGTAAACATATCTGGGTTTAAAAAAGGTTTGGTTAAGTCCCTGGAGGAAAAGCTCAGTCTGCTATTGAGATAGACATGGGGGAAACCGCTGCTTGCCCTGAGTTTGGTAGCATGGAATGTTGCTGCTATTTCGGTTTCTGCCAGGTACTTGTGACCTGGATTGGTCAGTGCTAGAAGCAGTATAGATAGTACATTGGTCTGACCCAGTATAGCTGTTATGTTCTTATGACTTCCCAGAGTTTGCCTTGAAGCAGTTATTAGAGGTCTCTAAGAACCCAACAGAGAAAAGGAGGCAAACTAACTAACCCCATTTACATGGCATTTGTTGGAGATTTAGAAATTATAAAAAGTAGAACCATGATTATATATGTTTGAGTTTATGTTACACATCGAGCTGTTGCTTGTTGAATATTCTTGGAAGTTGGGGAGATAGGGGCACAATCTGGGGGGATTGGAATACATGAGGAAAAGGAGGGATTGGTTCCGATATTGAATAGGTTATCTGTTGGAACAGTTCTATTTTGTTAGCCAATTTGCTATTTTCTTATAACATGTTGGAGCACAAGGTATAATAGGGAGGGGGGGGGGGAGAAAATGGGGAAAACAAATTTCTATAATTGTAATTTATACAATGGTGTTAGTCTCATAAATGACATTTGATTCTGTAATCTATGATGAGAATTGTATCAAGTTTATATTGTCGTTTATCAATAAAAAAAAAAGATTTAAACATAAAAAGTAGGACCTAAAGAAAACATAGAGCATCTTCCCTAGCCCCAAACAAGGTATGGAGCCATCATAACAGCAGACATACTGGGTCAGAACAATGGTCCATCTAGCCCAGTATCCTGTTTTCCAAACAGTAGCCAAGCCACAAGTACCTGCTAGAAATCCAAATCATAGCAACACTCCATATTACAAATTCCAGGGCAAGCAGTTGCCCCCCATGTCTGTCTCAATAGCAGACTATGGACTTTTCCTCCAGGAATTTGTCCAAACATTTTTTAAACCCAGATACACTAACTGCTGTTACCACATCCTCCAGCAAAGAGTTCCAGAGCTTAATTATTCATTGAGTGAAAAAATATTTCTTCCTATTTGTTTTAAAAGTATTTCCATGTAACTTCCTTGAGAGTCCCCTAGTCTTTGTACTTTTGGAATGAGTAAAAAATCGATTCACTTCTACTCGTTCTACACCACTCAGGATTTTGCAGTCCTCAATCATATCTCCCCTCAGCCGTCTCTTTTCCAAGCTGAAGAGCTCTAACCTCTTTAGCAGTAGGACAAGAAGAGAATTATATGCTTTAGGCAGTAAATAGATGGGGGGAGGTGCTTACTTATTTAAAATATATGTTTTAGGGAATGTATATCAATGAGTGTTGGTACTTTCTTCATTAGGTAATATTTAAGTTCTTTTTGTCTTAATTTTACCATGCATTTCTGATGGATGTACTTCATTTCTTGATTTAAGTCGCACTGAACTCTATGGGAATACTGGCGACTAATAAGAAATAAAGGGCCCTGTTTACTAAACCGCAAGGTAGGTGCACATTTTTAGCGCACGCTGCTAGACACACCCATATAGTCCTATGGATGTCTTTAGCGCGTGCTAATTTTTAGTGAGCACTAAAAATGCTAGCAAACCTTAGTAAATCAACAAAAACCAAAGATTCCTGCTGTTATCTAATATAATAAAACGCACCGTGAACGTTCTAATGAGGACAACGTTCTGTGAAGCCCTGAAGCCCTGAAGCCATGCCCTGAAGCCATCTGACGTCACTGAAGCTGTAGGGTTCGTGGATTCGTGGTGTGAAGCCTTCAAGCCAGCCAGCCGTCTCTGCCCCGCCCTCGCGAAAAAAACAAACAAATCGGGAAGCGAAACGTCAGGGAAGGAGGCGGCGCTCCCGACGTCTAGCCTTCCCTTCGCTGTGTTCCGCCTTCAAAATAAGGCGGAACACAGCGAAGGGAAAGCTAGACGTCGGGAGCGCCGCCTCCTTCCCTGACGCTTCGCTGCACGAACCGCCACGGAGGTAAAGTTAAAAAGAATAATAAAAAAAAAAAGGGATGCATGGATGCGAGGCATGGATGCGAAGGGGGGGGGGGAGAAGAGGGCGGGCCAGGCTGGGACATGGGAGAGAGAGTAGCATGGATGCGAGGGGGGGGGGTCATGGAAGGGCGAGAGGGGACTTGCTGGAAAAGGATGAATGGAGGCGGCAGGGGACAGAGGAGCATGGATGGGTATGGATTAGGAGGACAGGGCACAGGGAGAGAGGGGAATTACTGGAAATGGATGAATGGAGGGGGCAGGGGACAGAGGAGCATGGATGGGCATGGATTGGGAGGGCAGGACTCAGGGAGAGAGGGAAATTGCTGGATAGGGAAAAATGGAGGGGCCAGGTGACAGATGAGCATGGATTGGAAGGGCAGGACTCAGGGAGAGGGGAATTGCTGGATAGGGATGAATGGAGGGGACAGATGGGCATGGATGGATATGGATTGCAGAGCAGGCCTCAGGCAGAGAGGGGAAATGCTGGATAGGGAAAAATGGAGGGGCCAGGTGACAGAGGAGCATGGATGGGCATGGATTGGAAGGGCAGGACTCAGGGAGAGGGGAATTGCTGGATAGGGATGAATGGAGGGGACAGATGGGCATGGATGGATATGGATTGCAGAGCAGGCCTCAGGCAGAGAGGGGAAATGCTGGATAGGGAAAAATGGAGGGGCCAGGTGACAGAGGAGCATGGATGGGCATGGATTGGAAGGGCAGAACTCAGGGAGAGGGGAATTGCTGGATAGGGATGAATGGAGGGGACAGATGGGCATGGATGGATATGGATTGCAGAGCAGGCCTCAGGCAGAGAGGGGAAATGCTGGATAGGGAAAAATGGAGGGGCCAGGTGACAGAGGAGCATGGATGGGCATGGATTGGAAGGGCAGAACTCAGGGAGAGGGGAATTGCTGCATAGGGATGAATGGAGGGGACAGATGGGCATGGATGGATATGGATTGCAGAGCAGGCCTCAGGCAGAGAGGGGAAATGCTAGATAGGGAAAAATGGAGGGCCCAGGTGACAGATGAGCATGGATGGGCATGGATTGGAAGGGCAGGAGTCAGGGAGAGGGGAATTGCTGGATAGGGATGAATGGAGGGGACAGATGGGCATGGATGGATATGGATTGCAGAGCAGGCCTCAGGCAGAGAGGGGAAATGCTGGATAGGGAAAAATGGAGGGGCCAGGTGACAGAGGAGCATGGATTGGAAGGGCAGGACTCAGGGAGAGGGGAATTGCTGCATAGGGATGAATGGAGGGGACAGATGGGCATGGATGGATATGGATTGCAGGGCAGGCCTCAGGCAGAGAGGGGAAATGCTGGATAGGGATGAATGGAGGGGGCAGGTGACAGACAAACATGGATGGCCATGGATTGGGAGGGCAGGGCTCAGGGACAGAGGGGAATTGCTGGAAAAGGATGAATGGAGGGGGCAGGGGACAGATGGCCATGGATTGGGAGGGCACGGCTCACACTCTCTCTCTCATATACAATGTCTTTCTGACTCTCACTCTCACACACTCTGTCTCACACTGTATCACATTCACTCTCTATGTGCCACACAGTCACTCACACACTCGCTTGGTGTCATACACTCACTCTCACAGAGAATCTGTGTCTCACACACACTCTCTCTCTTGCCCACACACACACACTCTCTCTCACACTGTGTCTCACATACACACTTGCACACACTCTCATTCTCACACACACTCTCTCACAAACACACTCACACCCAGACTCACTCTCTCTCTCACACACTCACACTTTCACTCTGACTCTCAAACAGTCACTCTCACATACACTCTCCCAAACATACACACTCCAAGGAAAACCTTGCTAGCGCCCGTTTCATTTGTGTCAGAAACGGGCCTTTTTTACTAGTATACTCATAGATACAGGCTACCGCTGGCATGTACTTAACAACTCTCAATATATACTTACGCCTCACTACTTTTTCTTGAAATTTTTTAAGGAAAGCCCTCAGAAATTTCCACTCATAAGGCAATATCATTTGTTTTGCCGAGTGGCATAGCACATCTTTCATAGGGCCACTCCTATTTTTTGTGTGAGTGTTATAGCCTGAATCAAACAGTGCTAAAAAATAGTGCTCAACAAATAATTGAAAAAACGTAACTTATCTTAACGTTTTTTTTTTTTTTTTAAAGATTCTCATCCAGCTTACAAAACTGGCTTGCTGTGTACTTCCTAATCATCAAATGTCCTGATTTGAACGGCTTCCCCGGGACACGCCTTAGTAAACAGGGCCCAAAGTGAAGTAAACTCTGGGAAGAAGTATAACCTAACTCCAGGGGATTTTTTCCCCATAAATCACATGCATTATATGGCGGCTCAAGGGTGCGCTAGGGAAGAGCTGGAGATGGCCTTGAAAATTTGTGGTTGCCACATAGAAATGGTGCCTTTCAGCCTCCCATTTAGCCAATGGTTAGAGAAGTAGGATGAGAACCAGGGGAGCTCAGTTCAAATCCCACTGCAGCAACTTGTGATCTTGGATTGGCTGAGATACAAACTTACTGCCCTGTTCACTAAGCCGCGCTAGTGACTGCCACATGGCAATGCCAACACAGCCCATTCAAAATGAATAGGCAGTGTCAGCATTAGTGAATGGCAGCCGCTAGAACAGCTTAATAAACAGGGGAAGTTAGACTAAGTCCTCCAGGGCCAGAACAATACCCACTGTGAGAATAACAGGGCTCAAGTGCATAATAAAAGGGTTCAGAGCTTGAACAGTTTTCACTTATTCTTTCCCCACAGGTATTTTGAACTCGTCCAAAATGAATTCTAAAGGCACACTCACTGACTCTTCCCCTAAAAGTAGCCCCCCTCTTTATTCTCCTATAATTCCATCAACCATACAATTTTTCCATTAAAATAATCAACTAATACTTCAGTCTCTGAAGGAATCCTCTATTCAACAACTCATTTACCTGTAGAAAAAAAGCGAAGTTACTTACTACTGTAACGCACTGTACGCTGGCTGCAAAGAACAGACTATCAAAAAACTCCAAACAGCCCAGAACACTGCCGCCAGACTCACATTTGGAAAAACTAAGTAAGAAAGTGCAAAACCCCGGAGGAGGAAGTGACGTCATCGGAGAACATGGCCGCTTAAGTGCCGTGCTCCTGACTGCCCACCGCAATAATTAGCGCCCTCGAACGCGAAAGCCTAACGTGCAACCAGAGAAAAACAGCGGCAGAACTAGCGGAGGGGAGAGATCCCGTTAGGGCCATGCAGTAGCGGGCGGACGCCGTCGATCTTTCACAGTTCGCATTCGCGAGCGACGGGTCCAAAAAAAATATGGCGCCTCAAACGCTAGAGGAGACAGCGGACCAAATGGCAGCGGAGATCCCGTTTTCGGGGGATCTGTTTGCAACGCAAGGCCGCGGAGACTCGGAGTGCGCCGGACTACCAGAACTCTGTGGCTGGATTCAAGAGATTCGCGCCGATTTGAAAGCGATGCGCTCAGAGCTGGCTACTCTTGGAAACGATCTAAGAGGAGAGATAAAGGAGCTGGGCCACAGAGTTGAGGAAGTGGAAAACAGCCTGGATGACCATGCGGAGACTCTGGGCTCTTTGGAGAGACAAATAGCCGATGAGCGGCTAGGGCAACAAACAATCAATGATAAACTGGAGGACCTGGAAAACAGGAGTAGACGCCATAACCTCCGATTTCGTGGAGTACCTGAGACCCCGACTTACCAAAATAGTGAAGAGGTGGTACAAAAGATTGTAAGCGCTATACTAGCGGACTCAGCTGACCCGATCCCACCAGAAAATGTAAACCTGGAACGGGCCCACCGGGCACTGGGCACCAATAGACGAAATCTCGCTAAGGACATAATTGCATGTTTCCAGGACTTCAAATTAAAAGAGCGAGTACTAGCTGCGGCTCGAAAAACAACAGATTTTCAATGGGACTCATACCCTATAGAAATTTATCAGGACTTGGCCGCGATCACATTAAAGCGTAGAGCAGACCTCAAGCCACTTACTACCAAACTGAGAGACTTGGGGATTCGCTACCGCTGGAGATACCCGTTTGCGATAGCATTCTACAAAGATGGACAACAGTATCAAATAAAATCACTAGCAGAGGCCCATGAGATTCTTCAGGGAGATCAGCAGGCAGATCCGCCGTCCACGCCAGCTGCCTCACGGCCAGTCCAAGGTCAGCGAACCCACCCAAAATGGCAGAGAGTAGGCCAGAGGCGTCTGCAACGCCAGAAATCAGCGGGTCGCCTCACCTGAGAGATTTCCGGATTGCGGGAGGTTGGATGAAGTATGGCCGGCTGAAGGCTAACGGTACACTCGGGGAAGCGAGTGGAATTGGCTGACTGTTTAACTGTGGGCATTTGGTTGAAAAGTTAGGGTTGAAGATATTATGCCCGGGTTGCTCAGAGGGCTATTAGATAACAGTTAATGTTTGGCTGAGATTGAAGGTGGAAGAGGGCAAGAGGGTCACTTCCCCCCTTGTAAGTTCCGACCTAATTGTGGGATTGGATGTCAAAGTTATGGGGTAGGGTTGAGGGGAGGGGGGAGGAGGGTGGGGAAGCTGAAATTGTTTGGGGTAATATGATATTGGAGGGAGGAGGGTGGGGAAGAGAGGGAAAAGGGACTATCATCTTGGTACACGATAAGGTTCTCAGTAAATTAGATATCACATTACTATACTGCCATGTTTAAATATGTTACCATAAATGTACGGGGTTTAAATTCCCCGCAAAAGCGTAAGCAGATATTTAGAGAAATGCTGCGCCAAAAGGCAGATGTGGTGTTTCTACAAGAGACCCATCTCAAAAGGCAGCATGAACACCTAGAAAAGCATAAACATTATCCCAACATAATCTGTGCATCCAGTATAGAAGATAAAAAAAAAAAAGGGGGGTTTTGATTGCGCTCTCGAGTTCTCACCCTTGGATAATACATAAAACAGTTAAAGATAAAGCGGGCAGATATCTACTGCTGATAGTCTCTAGATGTAATGTGTATTACACTCTATTGTGCGTCTATGCACCCAATGAGGGCCAAAAGGTGTTCCTGGAAGAACTGGAGCGGGTCCTACGGGATCATGTCAAAGGCAATTTGATTGTGGGAGGAGACTTTAATTTGACAACTAACCCACAATTGGATAATTCGGGTGGTGCAGAAAGCTATGCCAAAGGGGAGCGTATGGCCTTTAGGGCATGGATGGCAAGATGGGGACTCATGGACCTATGGCGAGACACTCATGGGTTAGAAAAAGACTATACTCATTATGCACCCACACATAACACATACTCGAGGATTGATTATTGGTTGGGTGATGTGACCATGAGATCCAAAATAGATAAGGTGGAGATAGAATCATGTACCTGGTCAGACCACTCTATGGTAGTATTAACAATGCTATCAGATACTCAGAAGAAAAGGCGAAAGCCCTGGAGATTAAATGAGGCGTTGTTATTAGACCCACAAAATATACCTATAATAGAAAACTATATTATGGAATATATAAAGTATAATGACACGGGAGAGGTGCACCCAGCCCACGTATGGGAGGGCATGAAAGCGGTCCTGAGAGGTCAATTAATAGCTTTACAGTCCCATACCACCAAAAAAAAGATAGAGCAAGAGGCTGACCTGCGAAAAAAGATAGAACTCAGTGAGAGAGCACATAAACGGGACCAGACGGATACAAAAATGTTGCAGGAATTACAACAATATAGGGCCCAGCTTAATGAATTGCAATTATCAGATATAGCGCATCAGATGCAACAAGCCCAGCAAGAACATTTCGAATTTGGGAATAGAGCTAGTAGACTGTTGGCCAACAAATTAAAAAGCAAGCTCAGAGGAATTATATATCGGGTATATATGACGACACGGGTAAACTGTTAACTCAAGCAGAAGAGATACAAACAATATTCTGGGACTATTATAACCAAATATATAAATCAGAGAAGGAAACTGCCCAGGGAGATATAGAGAAATATCTACAGGAGGTCAGGCTCCCAAGACTATCTGAGGAAGCACTTGAAACCCTGTCAAATCCCATGACATTAGAAGAAATTGAGACAGTGATCAGGAAAATGCCTACGAATAAAGCCCCAGGGCCGGATGGCTTTCCCGCGCATTTCTATAAAATGTTTGCCAAATTGCTGGGCCCCTTGTTGCTGAAGGTAATAACATCTTTTGATGAGGCAGGGGAGCTACCATATTCCTGGAGACTGGCCGAAGTAGTCTTAATACAGAAACCGGGAAAAGACCCCCTGAGCTGTGGCTCGTATAGGCCCATATCGCTATTAAATATTGATTATAAAATCTTCACTAAAATCCTTGCAAATAGGTTGCAGAAAATGTTACCACATATTATACATGATGATCAGGCGGGATTTATAGAGGGCAGACAGACGTTTGATAATATCAGATGCCTCTTGCATATCATCCAGCAGGCGTCTGATGAGGCAGACTCGGTAATTTTGTTCTCGGTAGACGCGGAAAAGGCCTTTGACTGAGTGGAATGGTCCTTTTTATTTGCAGTCTTAGAACAGATAGGAATGGGAGGGAGGTTTCTAAAGTGGTTACAATTATTATACACAAGCCCTATGTCAATGCTAAAAATAAATGGTTCTCACACGAAATTGCTGAACCTGGGAAGAGGGACGAGACAGGGTTGTGCAGTTTCTCCTCTGCTTTTTGCACTGTCAATTGAACCCTTAGCTAAGAAGATCAGGGAACACGGGAATATACGGGGAGTAATTAGAGGGAAGCGAGAGCATAAGATTATGCTCTTCGCTGATGATGTGCTGATGACATTGGCTCACCCTGCACAATCGCTTGGGCAGGTGATGGAGGAGTTGCAACAATATGGGAAGATGTCGGGATTTAAAATAAATGTAAATAAATCAGAGATACTTAATCTTACCATGCCTCAGGATGAGGCCCAGAGGTTGAAAGCATTATATCCAATTCAATGGGCAACCAAAACAATCAGATATCTAGGCATAATGGTCACATCTAGGATTGAGAACATAGTTCAGGAAAATTTCCCAAAGAAACTGAGGGAGTTGTTCGAGGAGCTGGACAGATGGGAAGGCCTAACAATAACATGGCTGGGTAGAATTCAGGCCGTAAAGATGATGCTCTTACCTAAATTGCTGTACTTGTTTCTGGCACTCCCCATTGCCGATTCCCCGAGCTTTCTTTCAACAACTAAATAAGAAAATGTTTGCATATATTTGGAGAAAGAGACCACCAAGGGTACGAAGGAGTATGATGTTTTCAAACTCCAGCAAAGGGTGGAATGGGAGTCCCTAATTTTTATCTGCATTACCAGGCAGCACAACTTAGGATTCTAGCGGGGTGGGATTCAATGAACAACAAGAAGTGGCTACATTGGGAAAGAGCGTGGCTGGGGACCCGATACCTGAAGGACATACTATGGGGCCCGGGAAGGGAGATCTTAGCAGCAGCAGGGAAAGTCCCGATGGGTCTCAAACACTTACTAAATACATGGCTCCAAGTCAGGAGAAAGGTGTTTCCAGATAGAAAGTACTTTCTACAGATGGCTATACGAGGTGCACCGGGCTTTCCCCTTGGAGTAGAAGAGAGAACGTACTCAATATGGGCCAAGAAAGGGCTTGATAGACTAGGACAGCTATGGAGTAATGGAGAAATAAAATCCTTTGAAGATTTGCAGGAAGAGTTTGATCTAGAGGAAAGAGACCTGGTATTTTATGTCTGCTTAAGGAGTTACATTTTGAAACGAGCCAGGGATGAACTAGAACTGACTGAGACAGGGTTGGAGCAAGCGATGAGAGGGGGGGATGGGAAAGGTAGCATAACACGCTTGTATAGAGCATTACTCCTCCTCTCGTCACCCCAAGGCTTTTATACGAGGCGATGGGAGGAAGATCTCCAGGCACAGTATTCGGAGGAATGGTGGGCGGCTGGGTATAGACATCTGTTGAAACTGACCGTTGCCCAGCCATTGGCAGAAAACGGATATAAAATTTTGTATAGATGGTATTATACGCCGATGCGATTACATAAAATTTATCCACAGATTACAACAGACTGTTGGAGAGAATGTGGGGGACGAGGGACATTTTGGCACATCTGGTGGGATTGTCCCCAGGTTCAGGGGTTTTGGACCGAGATTTTAGACATGATATATGACATGTTAAAGATAAAATACCCAGCTCAAGCCCAATATTGCTTACTGAATGTACGCCCAGGGAAGAGCCCTATACATCTCCTGGGAGCAGCTAAAATAGCGCTAGCTCAAGCCTGGAGACAGAAGGAAGTCCCCAGAATGCAGATAATAAAAGGTAGACTGCACCATCTCTATCAAATGTCAAAGTTGACAGCTATCCGTAAAGGGCAAATACAACAATTCCAAAAAATATGGCATGTGTATGAACAATGGAAAGGAATTTAATGAGGCTATGTTATGTACCGATGATGGGTGGGGGGGAGGGGGGATAAGGGAAGTTTAGGGGATCAAAAATATCTGATGTAATTGGAGGTTGGGAATATTTATGTCATGTTTATGTAATGACTATCACATTCTATTGAAGAGCGTTTATTTTTTGTATTAAGGAAAAAGAAAATTGATGTTACTATACCAAATTGTGTATACTGTTGGCTAAGTTGTATTGGAGCTAAAGAATTTGGTTGTCATTTGTGATATGCAATTATTCATTAATAAAAAAATTGTTAAAAAAAAAAAAAAAGAAAGTGCAAAACCCCAAAGAGAGAAACTTCACTGGCTCCCACTAAAAGAACACACTGCATTCAAGATCTGCATGATTGTACACAAAATCATTCACGCAGATGCCCCAATCTACATGCTAAACCTCGTGGACCTACCTCCCAGAAACGCCACAAAGTCATCCCGCAAATTTCTCAATTTGCACTTCCCCAGCTGTAAAGGACTAAAATACAAGCTGATGCACGCCACTACCTTTTCTTACATGAGCACTCAGTTATGGAATGCACTACCAACAGACTTGAAAACAATCAACGAAATAACCAACTTTCGCAAATCTCTGAAGACATATTTCTTCAACAAAGCTTACAAAGAGAACCTACAGTCCCTACTAATCCACTTCACTAACCCACCCAACTATGAAAGTCCACCTCTACACTTACCTGCTTAATACTTTCCTTCTTTCTTCCCTTACTTAATCTTTGCACATTATTAATTGTATCTGACATCCTGGAATAACAATGTCATAACAAAACTACGTAAGCCACATTGAGCCTGCAAATAGGTGGGAAAATGTGGGATACAAATGCAAATAAATAAATAAATAAATAAAAATACCTCTAGCAGGTATTCTCCGAGGACAGCAGGCTGATTGTTCTCACATGTGGGTGACGTCCACGGCAGCCCCAGGATCGGAAAATCTTCCTAGCAACAAAGCTTGCTAGAGTCTTCTCGCGCACGTGTGCGCACACCGCGAATGTGCAGCCATCTTCCAGCCCGTCGCGCGAGAGTCCCGCTTCAGTCAACTTATAAAGCAAAACCAAAAAAAAGGAACAACTCCAAAGGGGAGTCGGGCGGGTTTGTGAGAACAATCAGCCTGCTGTCCTCAGAGAATACCTGCTACGGGTAACTTCGCTTTCTCCGAGGACAAGCAGGCTGCTTGTTCTCATATGTGGGGTACCCCTAGCATCCAGGCTCACTCAAAACAATAAAGTGGTCAATTGGACCTCGCAACGGCGAGGACGTAACAGAGATTGACCTACGAAGAAACATCTGAGAGTGCAGCCTGGAACAAAAGAAAAATGGGCCTAGGGGGGTGGAGTTGGATTCTAAACCCCAAACAGATTCTGCAGCACCAACTGCCCAAACCAACTGTCGCGTCGGCTATCCTGCTGAAGGCAGTAATGAGATGTGAATGTGTGGACTGATGACCACGTCGCAGCCTTACAAATCTCTTCGATTGTGGCTGACTTCAAGTGGGCCACTGACGCTGCCATGGCTCTAACACTATGAGCCGTGACATGACCCTCAAGAGTCAGCCCAGCTTGGGCGTAAGTGAAGGAAATGCAATCTGCTAGCCAATTGGAAATGGTGCATTTCCCCTACAGCCACTCCCCTTCTGTTGGGGTCGAAAGAAAAACATTTGGGCGGACTGTCTGAAGGGGCTTGTCCGCTCCACATAGAAGGCCAATGCTCTCTTGCAGTCCAATGTGTGCAACTGACGTTCAGCAAGGCGGGTATGAGGATGGGGAAAGAATGTTGGCAAGACAATTGACTGGTTCAGATGGAACTCCAACAACACCTTTGGCAAGAACTTAGGGTGAGTGCGAACTACTCTGTTATGATGAAATTTAGCATAGGGTGCATGGGCTACCAAGGCTTGGAGCTCATTGACTCTACGAGCTGAAGTAACAGCCACCAAGAAAATGACCTTCCAGGTCAAGTACTTCAGATGGCAGGAATTCAGTGGCTCAAAAGGAGGTTTCATCAGCTGGGTGAAAACGACATTGAGATCCCATGACACTGTGGGAGGTTTGACAGGGGGCTTTGACAAAAGAAAACCTCTCATGAATCGAACAACTAAAGGCTGTCCAGAGATAGGCTTACCCTCCACACAATAATGATAAGCACTAATAGCACTTAAGACCAGACTCTGACAAGTGCAGAAGGTATTCAAGCAGGGTCTGTGTAGGACAAGAACGAGGATCTTGGGCCTTGCTATCACACCAGATGGCAAACCTCCTCCATTTAAAAGAGTAACACCTCTTTGTGGAATCTTTCCTGGAAGCAAGTAAGACTCGGGAGACACCCTCAGAAAGACCCAAGGAGGCGAAGTCTATGCCCTCAACATCCAGGCCATGAGAGGCAGAGACTGGAGGTTGGGATGCAGAAGCGCCCCCTCGTTCTGAGTGATGAGGGTTGGAAAACACTCCAATCTCAACGGTTCTTCAGAGGATAACTCCAGAAGAAGAGGGAACCAAATCTGACACGGCCAGAAAGGAGCAATCAGAATCATGGTTCTGCAATCTTGCTTGAGTTTCAGCAAAGACTTCCTCACCAGAAGTATGGGAGGATATGCATACAGAAGGCCCCTCCCACAATGAAGGAAAAAGGCATCCGACGCTAGTCTGTCTTGGGCCTGAAGCCTGGAACAGAACTGAGGGACCTTGTGATTGGTCTGAGTGGCAAAAAGATCTACCGAGGGGGTGCCCCACTCTCGGAAGATCTTGCAAACCACGCCCGAGTTGAGCAACCACTCGTGAGGTTACATTATCCTGCTCAACCTGTCGGCCAGACTGTTGTTTACGCCTGCCAGATACGTGGCTTGGAGAAACATGCCGTGACGGCGAGCCCAAAGCCACATCTGGACGGCTTCCCGACACATGGGGCAAGATCCGGTGCCCCCTGCTTGTTGACATAGTACATGGCAACCTGATTGTCTGAATTTGAATAATTTTATTGGACAGCCAATCTCTGAAAGCCTTTAGAGAGTTCCAGATTGCTCGCAACTCCAGGAGATTGATCTGAAGACCTGTTTCCTGGAGGGACAAAAGTCCTTGAGTGTGAAGCCCATCTACATGGGCTCCCTACCCCAGGAGAGATGCATCCGTTGTCAGCACTTTCTGTGGCTGAGGAATTTGAAAGGGACATCCCAAGGTCAAATTGGATCAAATTGTCCACCATAGCAGGGAATTGTGAAAAGAGGTGGACAACTGGATTGCATCCTCTAGATCCCCTGCAGCTTGATACCACTGGGAAGCTAGGGTCCACTGAGCTGATCTCATGTGAAGATGGGCCATGGGAGTCACATGAACTGTGGAGGCCATATGGTCAAGGACCCTCAATATCTGCCGAGCTGTGATCTGCCGAGACGCTCTGGCCAAGGAAACCAGCGACAGAAGATTGTCTGTCCTCGCTTTGGGGAAGTAGGCATGAGCCGTCTGCGAGTCCAACAGGGCTCCTATGAACTCTAGTCTCTGAACTAGAAGAAGGTGGGACTTTGGGTGATTTATGACAAACCCCAGTAGCTCCAGGAGTTGAACAGTCATCTGCATGGACTGTAGAGCTCCGGCCTCTGAGGTGTTCTTCACCAGCCAATCGTCGAGATAAGGGAACACATGCACTCTCAGCCTGCGTAGCGACGCTGCAACGACCGCCAGACATTTGGTGAACGCCCGGGGCGCAGAGGCGAGCCCAAAGGGCAGCACACAATACTGAAAGTGCTGTGTTCCCAGACGGAATCGAAGATACTGCCTGTGGGCTGCCAGTATCGGGATGTGTGTATAAGCATCCTTTAAGTCCAGAGAGCATAGCCAGTCGTTTTTCTGAATCATGGGAAGAAGGGTGCCCAGGGAAAGCATCCTGAACTTTTCTCGGATCAGATATTTGTTCAGGGCCCTTAGGTCTCGACCGCATTGGCACTGAGAAGAGCGGAGAGTTCCTCTGCAAGTACCTGCCTGTGCTGGAAGCTGAAGGACTGAGCTCCCATTGGGCAATTTTGAGGTTTGGAGATCAAATTGAGGGAGTATCCTAGCCGGACTATTTGGAGAGCCCACCGATCGGAGGTTATAAGAGGCCACCTTTGGTGAAAAAATGCTAACCTTCCCCCGACCGGTAGATCGTCTGGCACGGACACTTTTACTGCGGCTATGCTCACCTGGAGCCAGTCAAAAGCCCGTCCCTTGCTTTTGCTGGGGAGCTGCAGGGGCCTGTCGAGGCGCACACTGTTGATTTGAACGAGCGCGCTGGGGTTGAGCCTGAGCAGGCTGTCGGGAAGGTGGATTGTACCTACGCTTATTATAAGTATAGGGAGCATTCCTCCTTCCCCCGTAAAAACATCTACCTGATGAGGTAGATGCTGAAGGCACCCAGTGGAAAGTTTGTCAAGTCCAGTTTCCCGCTGGTGGAGCTGCTCTACCACCTGCTTGACTTTCTCGCCAAAAATATTATCCCCTCAGCAAGGAACATCCGCAAGCCACTGCTGGACTTGATTGTCCAGGTCAGAGGCACACAGCATCACTATACCCTGAGCAGCAGCCCTGGATGCCACATCAAAAGAGTCGTAAGTACCCCTGGACAGGAATTTACGACACGCCTTCAGCTGCTTGACCACCTCCTGAAAAGGCTTGGCCTGCTCCGAAGGGAGGTGATCGACCAAGTCCGCCAGTTGCTTCACATTATTCCGCAAGTGGATACTCGTGTAGAGCTGGAACGACTGAATCTGCTTGAGGACATTATGCAGAGGAACAGTGGACTCCTTAGGTGGCGAAGGATAGTCCAGGACCTTGAACACCTCGGCCCTGGGCTCATCCTCAGATACCACAGGGAAGGGAATGGCCGTAGACATTTCCCGCACAAAGGAAGAGAAAGACAGACTCTCCGGGGGAGAAAGCTTTCTCTCTGGCGAAGGAGTAGGGTCAGAGGGAAGACCACAAGGCTCCTCAGAAGAGAAATATCTTGGGTCCTCCTTCCCAGGAGGCCTCTCCCTCGGTGTCGGACATGAGTTCTCTAATTGCAGTCTGAAGCTGGGCCCGTCTCGACGCCGAGGAACCATGCCCTCGATAGCGATGTCAAAAAGTCGACTCCCATGCCGGCGGCGATGAAGCTCCCTCCATCGACGTCGACGGGGAGTCAACTTGGGTGGCAGCCGAGGCCGACGCCGCAAGTGGCACAAACGTCGGAGACCTCACCACAGGCAGAGAGCTGGCCGCCGCATCTATCAACGGTACCGTGGGCGCAAGCAGCCCCGGTACCGTAACAGACGGTCGCAGCAGCCCTTCCAGAATCCGTGGAAGAATGGCTCAGAGCCGCTCGTCAAGAGTGTCTGTCGAGAAAGGCTGTGGGATCGCTGCAGGAGTCGAAGCCAGAATCTGCCAAGGACGAGAAGGCAGTACCGGGCTGTTCGGAGACCGGCGCATTGCCACCTCTTGAATGGAGGGTGAGGAACAGCTCAAATGCGAGCTGATACGAACAACACGAAGAAAAAACTCAGCGAAAAACCCACCGAAGTGAAGGCTCTTCTTCTCTGGGGCAACAGAGCAACCGGAAAACAGCTGCCCTGACCGCAGGGAAAAAAAAAGAAGACTGAAGCGGGACTCAGATGGCCGCACACCCGAAGGCTCTAGCAAGCTTTGTTGCTAGGGAGATTTTCCGGACCTGGGAATGCAGTGGATGTCACCCACATGTGGGAACAAGCAGCCTGCTTGTCCTCGGAGAAAACATTCACTCCAACTGTTCATAGAAACCATTATCTTCAGACATCACAAAACTTTTCACTTTCAGCACTGTACTTTTTATTATTATTTCAGAAGGGCACGGAGGTCTTTTTATTTTCCCACTATACATTTGAGAAGAGAGCAAATCTTATATATCAAGACTCCACCTATTAATTTAAAGACCTATTGTCTCCCCCCCCCCCCCCCAAGAAAAAAGTAACATAAAATACTCAGAGAATACCTATCATCTAATATTCTGACTTTGCCTTTTCATTCAACTTCTCCCCTCATCATCAGTTACCTTGCAGCCTACTAGGCTCTTAAAAGTCACAAACTGCTGCAGATCCAACAAACTTTCTCAAATGGGGAAAAGCTATCTTCAAAATATAGTTAAGCTACTAAGTATAAAGAACTAAGCAGATGAAAACCTGAATGACTTGGGCTCAGATGAAAGATCATCACATAAAACAAAGGAAGATTTGAGCATATTGTTTATGGGGTGGTCCTAAGAATTTGAGGATAAGTGAGATCATAACCACTTCATCACCTTGGTGACAAAAGCCACATGCCTCATCCTGTACTTTCACAAAGAATCACAGAAAATGACAGCGGATCAAGACCAGATGGTCTATCCAGTCTACCCATCTACTATCTCTTCCTCTCCCTAAGAGATGCCTCGTACTTATCTCATCTCCACCACCTCCACTGGAAGGTCATTCCACACATCCACTACCCTTTCCGTAAAGAAGTATTTCCTTACATTACTTCTATCCCTTTTAACTTTATCTTATGCCCTCTCATTCCAGAGTTTCCTTTCATTTGAAAGGGATTTGCCTCCGCATTTAAGCCACAGAGATATTTAAATGGCTATCATATTTCCTCTCTCGTCTTTCTTCTGAAGTATACATATTGAGGTTTGAGTCTGTCTCCATACGTTTTTATCATAGAGACCATTAACTCATTTTAGTAGCCACCCTCTGGACCTTTTTGAAGATGCGGTCTCCAGAGCTGTCCACAGGGCTTCACGAGAGACTTATAAAGAGGAACTATCACCTCCTTTGTCCTGCTGGCCATTCCTCCCCCTATACACCCAAATGTATCCTGCAGCTCACAGGCAGCCAGCATCAGGCTACATCCTCTGCCACTTCGGTGCTGGATGCAAAATTTGAACCACTAAAGGCCTGGATCTGCAGGGGGGGGGGGGGGGGGGGAGAGGGGGATACATGTGCATCAGAGGTGCTGCAGTGGGAGAAAGGAGAAAAGTAAAGTGCATGCTGCTGATGGCCCTGCCGTCTGCAGCTTGAACCAAACTGCCCATTGCCATGTGTTATACCAGCAAAACCTAAGACCCAAGTCTGATTTTTTTTTTAAATGCCATGGTGACCTAGCACCTGCAGTTTGTCAAGCTCTGCAAGACTGTATAGCCAAATGGGGTGCTTGTGCCCTTATGTGCACAGCTTCTTAAGACAGCAGTAGCCAAGAACTCAAGACTAGCTATCATGTCTCTCTTACCCCTGGTATACCCGTTGGGCATTTGGGAAAAGATTCACACTGGAAGGTCAACTATAAAAAGTATTTTTATTCTTAGGCATTTATAAATTCCAGACTTGGGTGCTTATTGTCCAGCTACTTAGGGGTTCTATGACAATCAAGAACAAAAAAAATCTGTGTTCAGTGTCTTTATGACACAGGTACCATTACTGTGAGTTGGTCTGGTAGAATTCAATATGTACATTTGTGTCACTTGAGTCATAAATGCAAAAAAAGGCACAAAAACAGCAGACAAGACAAGCTGGGGCAGAAGGAGACACTAAGGGGTCTTTTTACTAAGCTGTGGTAACAAGTAGCCTTAGTGAGCCCTTAACATGTTTTTCCTCAACTGTAAGTCCATTTTTACCTCAGCCATAAATAGCTAATTTTCTATTTTTCCTAAAGTGGTGTGGTAGCTGTGCTAGTCCACATTTAAAGATAATAAATAGAAAAAAACAAAACACAAAAGAAAATGTTAGTCCAATAAAAAAGGTATCATTTTCTTTTCTATGTTTTGATTTTTTTTCTACTTATTACCTATTTTTTCTAGTAATGGCCATGCACTAATGTTGCCATTAGTGTGCAACCATTAAAATATAGTTACCTTGGGATACTGACACCTATTTTGTAGGCAGTAAGGGCTGTCACCCCAGTAATCCTGCGCCAACCAGTTAGCATGTGGTAATGTGGGTGCACTAACTGATTGTCACAGGTAACACTACTGTCTGGCCCCAGACACGCCCCCACCAACAAAAATTTAAAATATTTTTTTTTACCACGTAAGTAGTGCATGCTGATTTGGACCTTACTGCGGGATGCCTGAGCGCATCCTGCAGCAAGCCATTTTAAGCTGAAGTAAAAGGGACCCTAACATAAGTGTGTGTGTGTGTGGGGGGGGGGTTAATGTTTATTTGATATCTAAAACCAGAAACTTCAACTACGGTCTAGTAGTCCAACATATACAGCAAAACATACAACACTACTGCTTTTGGAAATTAAATAGAGAAGGGTGGAAGATTCAAACCCTAGATACGATGGGAAAACTGAACTAAGTTTTGAGAAATAACTTGGTTATATATGACAAAGTCTGGACCTCTTCTTAAGAATTCCACAAATGCTACTGGCCAGGTGACATGTCTAACAGTCTGTTCCTAGTAAAGTCGCTAATTGGAGACAGGTGGTCTATGGTGCGTCCACACCTTGAGTACTGCGTTCAATTCTGGTCACTGTATCTCAAAAAAAAAAAGATATAGCAGAATTAGAAAAGGTTCAAACATGAGCAACCAAAATGATAAAGGGGATGGAACTCCTCCCATATGATGAAAGGCTAAAGAGGTTAGGGCTCTTCAGCTTGGAAAAAAAAGACGACTGTGACTGAGATCTATAAAATCTTGAGTGGTGTACTACAGGTAAAAGTAAATCGATTATTTAGTCTTTCAAAAAGTACAAAGACTAGGGGACACTCAATGAAATTACTTGGAAATACTTTAAAAACACAGGAAGAAATATTTTTTCACACTAAGAATAGTTAAGCTCTCACTGTCGGAGGATGTAGTAATGGCACATAGTGCATCCACATTACCACATGCTAACTGGTTAGCACAGGATTACTGGGGTGACAGCCCTTAACTGCCTACAAAATAGGTGTCAGTATCCCATGGTAATATTTTAATGGTTGCACACTAATGGCAACATAAACATAAAGGAATCCTGTTCAGAAGGAATGGATCCTCAGAAACGTAGCCGAGATTGGGTGGCAGAGCCGGTGGTGGGAGGCAGGGGTAGTGCTGGGCAGACTTCTACGGTCTGTGCCCTGAAAATAGCAGATACAAATCAAGGTCAGGTATACAAAAAGTAGCACATATGAGTTTATCTTGTTGGGCAGACTGGATGGACCGTGCAGGTCTTTTTCTGCCATCATCTACTATGTTACTATATTAGTGCATGGCCATTACTAGAAAAAATGGGTAATAAAAAAAAATCAAAACCTAGAAAAGAAAATGTTAGGCCTATAAAAAAAATAAAAAAAAAGATATATTTACTTTTCTCTGTTTTTGTTTCTATTTATTGCCTTTAAAAGTGGACTAACACAGTTACCACGCCACTTTAGGAAAAACAGAAAATTAGCCATTACAGTTGGGGAAAAACATGTTAAGGACTTACTATGTCTACTTTTTACCACAGATTAGTAAAAAGACCCCTTAGAGGCATATTTTCAAAGCACTTTGGGAGGCTAAGTTCCATAGGTTTCTATGGAACTTTGGGAGGCTAAGTGCTTTGAAAATGAGCCCCTTAGTGTCTCCTTCCAAGGTCTTGGTTGTACGTACAATATTAATGCTGAATAAAGATTGAGACTCCAGAGTAAAAAATTAATAAGTAAAAAAAGAATTAAGTACCAGGTGGGGAAGAGGGCTCGGATAAAAACCCTAGGAAAGTTCAAGAAAGCTTCCCACAAAAAAAGTAGCTAATCCAACCAACCTGCTCAGTTATTTACACACCCGACCGAGAGCTAGAATTTCAGCCGGCAATTGTTTTTATCTCATTATGTTTCCGGAAGCGGCTTTTATGGCGTAAGTTCAGCCCACAATATCAGCACACACACCCTGTCGCCTCCTCCCCGAATAAGGCCTGGCAAATAAACATAAACAGGTTCCTGCCGGCATGATGGCCTTAAAAGCAGAGCTTTCTAGAGTAGCAGTGAGTTGAAACCTAGCTGGCAGCTACCGTTAAATTTCGAATAGCCGCGTGAGCGGCGGGGGGTGGGGACTGGGGAGGCAGTGTCTCACCTCCTCACTCTTCAGCACTTCCTTGAACTCACGCTTGATCCGCTGCACTGCGATGTTGGCCATCTCTGACTGCCGGCCTCTGCGGCTCCTGCTCTCCGCCGGCGGCGCACTGCCACCCTACACACTCTCTCTCTCTTTGCCACTCTCTCTTTGCTCTCCTTGCCTCTGCAGCAGCACCAGCTCCGCCCTGTTTAGCTCTTCCGACCCAGGCCGCGAGTTCTACCACTCGCCTCCGCCTCTCTATGGCCTTTTTTTTCTCTCCGAATAATAGTCACCGACAGGAAACCTAACAAAAATGGCGGCTGGGCCGCGCCTGCGCATTCCGCGGAGGAACTTTGCCACAGGAAAGACTTGCCTACTTCGCTCACGTGTTTTTACGCTTTCCCAGCAGGCCATGCGGGGTACCACCGCCACAACTTTTTGCTACTACCGTCATACGTCCTTTCTTTCTCCAGGGCTCGCTTATTATTATTATCTGTTTTTCCTCGACTCCTCTTGACGCGCGCTCTTAGTTTACTATTATTATCCTCAGAGATGCATAGGAAAGACCGTTCCAAGGAGTGCGATTTTTCAAATGGTGGTTATGAATCTAGAAAGTATTAGTTTGCAAATTACAGACAGAATTGAAATGATAGTTGCTTTTCTTTGATGCCCCTGAAAGCAGATTAAAAAAAAAAAAAGAAGTAATTGAAGATTTTGAAAGGAACGTCCTTAAGTAACCAAGCAGGTATCATGTCAGTAAATTCTAGGGGCTGAAAGTAATCCTCGGCCCTGCAGGGATGGGACAGGAAGGCAAAGTACTCAGAAAGATGTGTTCAGATTGCTTCCTACTTGTCGCGTCTTGGTAAAATCCAGATCCCCCGGATCCTCAGAGTGCCATAGATCAGCAGCAGGCAAGCAGGGCCTCATAGAAGGCACCACAAAAACCGTGAACTCCTCTTTCTAACGAGCAACTACCAACTGCGTTAAAAAGGGCAGTGCTGTGTGCGTTGCTAAAGAACAATTTTGACCAGGACAAACTTGAAAATTACTGGCCAGTATCTAACATCCCATTTTTAGGGAAAATTATAGAACAGTCTGTGATCAACTCAGTGATTGACTAGATCAGCGTTTCTCAAACTTTGCGCCGCAGCATCCCAATGTGCCATGGTGAACTCACAGGGGTGCCAAGGAGCAGATAAGAGTTCACACATCGAGCACCGGAGCAGGGAGCGCTCCCGCCCACCCGCAATAATCCAGCTATGAGTCTACGTTGCTGATGTGAGCTACACATGGCTGGGGCAAGGTGCTGATCACAGCTCGGCTGTGATTGGTCACAGAGCCTATCTGGCTCCTAAAAGAGCGATCCTGATTGGGAAACAAGGAGTGAAGCTTCTATGGGTACCTAACAGAAGTGGGGACATACATCAAAATCTCATTTGGGAAATATGAACTCAAATCACAAGTCAGCTCGATTCAACGCATACTCTGATCCCCCAAATCCAAGCAACCTTCAAGAGCAGCTTCTATCACTTGTGACAACTACAGTGCCTATCTCCTTACATTGAGAAGGCAAGCCTTGTCTCAGTTATGCATGCCATGATAACATCAATACTGGATTATTGTAATGCACTCTACACTGGTCTGACAACAAAGGGTTTGTACCGGCTCCAATTGATTCAGAATGCTGCAGCAAGACTAATAGAAGTTTGTAAGCGACATGACCACATCACACCATTTTTGCATAAACTTCACTGGCTACCAGTACAATACAGAGCCAAGTTTAAAACTCTCTGTTTGACCTTCAAGGAGTGGAGGAGTAGCCTAGTGGTTAGTGCAGTGGACTTTGATCCTGGGGAACTGGGTTCAATTCCCACTGCAGCTCCTTGTGACTGTGGGCAAGTCACTTAACCCTCCATTGCCCAAGGTACAAAATAAGTACCTGTATATATGTAAACCGCTTTGAATGTAGTTGCAAAATACCACAAAAAGACGGTATATCAAGTCCCATTTCCCTTCCCTTATGTTTCAATAATTTTTATTGATGATCAACAAAATAACAAAGATTAGACAATTCTATTTGGAACAAGCAAATAACTCCACTTTGTCTTATATCTTATGATCAAGAATTTGCATTTTCTCCCTCCCACCCCCATATCTTTTATGCTTCAATCTGCTCATTAATCCTCAATATGGGCTACAATTCTTACAGAATGCGTAGAATCAACTGGCGCTGCACTTTCAACACAGAGCACAATATAATAACAGATGTGTAGCTGTGCTCTGCAGCACCAACTACCAGGTAGCCCTCTTCAAATTCCTTTCTATTCCCCTCCCTCCCCTTCCCCTTTATCCCCCTTTTTATTAAATTTGTACAACAAATCTGTGCTAACACAACAACATACTGCCACATCATCCTAGGTACTTGATATGAACGTTGGATTAGGATCTGCAGCCAACTGTTCCCCCATGGACCCCTTCCCTCCAGACCCCATATAACTCTCTCTCTAGACTTCCCAAACTACTCCGTAGCCTGATAGTAGGCAACAAAACAGAAGGAGCTTACCTTTCCTTAGCATCCCTCCGGACCGGCCCAGAATGTGACTGATGGGTTGTGTACGCCTTCCAGCAGATGGAGACTGAGAAAAAAAAAACTGTGACTCTAGTAGCCAATTAGAGCCCCTGGCAACCAGAGAAAGATCCAGTAATCTCAGTCTCCAGCAGGTGGAAGGTGGTGAACCCTTCAGTCTCAGTCTTTTCTATACTTTTCTCTCTTTCTTGATTAGTTTTTAAGTGTTGGTATAATTTTCTTCTGTGTCCCTGTGCATTTTTAAGGATATATATATAACAAAAACCTGCTCTTGGAAGCCTGAAACCCTTGGGGGTCCCTCAGAGCCTCGGGGGTGCCACACTCGGAAGGCCGAGTCCCTCCCCCCTGTTCCTCCCTGAAGAAAAAGCATGATTTTAATTTTGAATGCTTTAAATAGCAGTCTGTTGTCAGGAACAGTCTGACTGTGTGAAGTTCCTCCAGCTCTTCGTAGTAAGAACTGTAGAGGCAGGGAGAGGCAGCTGCTCTTGTAAGCAAGAGTTAAAGAAAACAGCGAGAGCCCCCCGGTCTGCTCCTGGCAGAGCCATTTCTGGGCAGTAACAGCGAGCAGGGCAGTTCCGGAGCGGTTCGCTGCGATCCGATCAGCTGTTAATTGCTCAACTGTTTTGTGTTTATTTTCCCCTTAGCGATGTCGGGGAAATTCTGCTCCTGTGCCGTCTGTCAGCAGCAGGCTTTAGGAGCGAGTAGAGTTTGCCGTTTTTGGTATCGCTCCTCAGAAACCAGGGTACTGTGATTGGGCAGTCATTGGTATCGTTAGTCAGGGGGGTCCGTTCTTTCTGTTGGGCCGGCGATTGCGTCTTCGCTCCCGTTTTTGGCGGGGAAACGCCGCCATTTTGAATGTATCCTGGCTGGTTGTTTCACACGCCCCTTTGGCTTTTGAGCCCGTTTCTGTTCCACAGCCATCCGTGCTGCCAGCGGGGGAAGGAGTCTGAATTTGTGTTTCAGTAGTACAAGGCTTTTCTCCTTCATAAAGCTGAGCCTGTGGACCCCCCTGGGAAGCGTTCTCTGCAGGGGGTGCCTCTGTTGTTCAAAGTGAACAGTTTAGATTCCCTGAGAAGGTTAAACAGTTTTTGTTTCTTCTGCTCAGGAAATTCCTTCATTAGCAGAGCAGTTAAGGTTTACTGTTTTCACAAACAGCACACAAGAGGGATAGAGAGTGTTGGAATCTAGCATATTTTTATTTTACTTTCGTGGGCACGAGGTTCATTGGAGCAAATGAATATTTATCTTTATGATTTAAAGTTAATAAGAGCATGGGTGTGCATTTACTTGTAAGTAAGTTACCAAATGCTCAAACAGAAGTTTGCTTTGGGCATGCTTAGTATGGCAGCCTCAGTTAAAAAAAAAATTAAATGGCTTCTCTCTGTTTGACAGCCATGTTTCCATCTGTATGCTCCTTTCTAGTCTGTTGCTGTATTCTTTTTATTTTGCTAAGGTCTGTATGGTCTTCCAGCTCTGCAGTTGTCTGAAAAGCATTCTTTTGGGGAGAGCAGTTTATAATAAGGCTGCTCTAAGCTCATCTTTCCTTTTTTTCCCCCCACCCACCGTTTTTTTTTTTCCTTTCCTTCTTACTAGTGGGGTGCAGATGTCTGGAATAGGAAGCTCTTAATGCACTTTTCAAGCTTCAGTACACATTTTTTGCTTATATGCTTTAGCCCAATCCTAGTCTATGTCCACACAGCAGTTTTGTACTTTAAAAGACAAATTTTAAGCAATCCGGCTTTGAGTCTGTGATTTCTTGCAGCGTTGCTGTTTTTTCTGCCTGTACATTTGTACATTTGCAGTGGTGTGCGCAGCTCCCTACCTAGCCTTTTCAATCCAGCCAAAGGAACAGCTTGTAGTTTTTGTTTGGCTGGCCAAACTTATCCGATCAGGGCTGCATGAGAACATAAGAGCATAAACTTTGCCATGCTGGGACAGTCTGAAGGTCCAGCTAGCTCAGCGTCCCGCTTTCGTCAGTAGCCACAGCTGCTCCCAGTCTGCCCACTAGTTCTCTAATTTGTGGTTTAGGCAGTTAGTGTTGATCTGTAGCACCACTCTCCAGCTTAGCACTTTGTATACTGATCCCTATGGGGGCTTATTCTCAACAGTTCAATTAAGGCTTAGGTGCTAGATTGTTGAGTTTGCATGTGTTTTACCTACTATAGAACACTAGCATATGTCTGTCATTAGGTATCTTTCTGCTGTCAGACACTTAACAAGTAATACTTCCCCTCTCAGCGAAGAAGGGGTGTGGTCCCAGTTTCTATTCCCGGCAGCGCTTGTTTGACGTCATTTCAAGAGAGGTGGGCCCAGATTCCCACGGATCAGTGGGTGTTGCTGATTTTTCGGGAAGGTTACACATTACAGTTAAGTCTTCCTTTGTCCGATCCTTTCCTAGAATCTCCTTGCCTTTCTTGCATCCTAACCGGAGTCATCAGAGGTTATCTCCGTAGACTTCTGGTCCTTTGGGCAATTGTCTCCTGTCCTTCGGGCGGACCAGTGTTAAGGTCGTCTCTCTATCCGATTTGGGATTTCAAGGCGGTCAGTCAAATCCTCTTGGTGCCCAATTTTCTTATGGTGACTTTCTGGCCAATCGTGGTTGCAGTGCGGTCAGAAGAGTTTCTGCTTTTTCTCGTTCTCGTAATACCCTATTTTCATTTTCCTGGTTGTCTGCTCCTCCTTCGTTTACCAAGGTCGTGATAGCTACGATTTTTTCCAACAGAGAGCATTTTAGGGCATCCGTTGGACTATTGGTTGATCCGTGCAAAGTCTTCCCACGGGAGACATTCGGTGGCAGCTCGGGTGGTAATTTGTTGCAGTCCCTTGGTTGGGTAGTCAGTGTACAGAGGAGCCGTCTTCTCCTTTTTCAGTCATCAGGATATCTGGGAGTCCAGTTCGACATGCGACAGAGCCCATGTTTCTTCCGCAGACCACGGTACTCAAGTTATAGGCTCAGATTCATCTCTTCTTGCGCAATTCGAGTCCGTCGGCAGGAGACAGTCTACAGATCTTAGGCTCCATAGCGGCGGTGATCGAGATGGTTCCCTGGGACAGGGCGCCTAAGCGGTCTCTTTTGAGATTACTTCTCTCGAGCTGGTCATCCCAGAAGGATTCTCGTCATCAGACATTGCCACTTTTCCTCCAAGTGAAGACCAGTCTGCGTTGGTGGCTTTGGGAGGCCAATTTCACCAAAGGTATGCCTCTGGATCAGCCCAGCTGGACTGTGGTGTCAACAGGTGCCAGTCTCAGCGGCTGGGGAGCTCACTGTCAGGGGCAGTTTGCTCCGGGTTTCTGTTCTCATCAGGAGTTTTTGTTTTCAGTCAACCTGTTAGAGACCAGAGCAGTTTGTTACATTTGTACCCCGCGCTTTCCCACTCATGGCAGGCTCAATGCAGCTTACATGGGACAATGGAGGGTTAAGTGACTTGCCCAGAGTCACAAGGAGCTGCCTGTGCCGGGAATCAAACTCAGTTCCCCAGGACCAAAGTCCACCACCCTAACCACTAGGCCACTCCTCCACTTTGTCTGGTGCTCCAGTATTTTCTTCATTTCCTGTAAGGCCGAACAGTGCGAGTCATGTCAGACATTGCCTCAGTAGTAGCATATATCATTCGGCAAGGGGGGACAAGGAGTCTGCCGTTGGAGCGAGAGCCGTCGTTGCGGATTCAATGGGCAGTAGCTCTTCTGGTGGCTCTTTCAGAGGATCATGTAGCAGGAGTAGATGTTCAAGCACATTTTCTAAATTGGCACATGCTCGATCCGGGCGAGTGGTCGCTAAGCGAAGGGGTGTTTCAGTGGCTGGTCAATCATTGGGGGTCGCCCAGGATGGATTTGTTTACCTCCGCACGTACTACCAATCGTTCTCTGTTATACAGTTGTCGAAAGGATCCTAAGGCGCAGGGCGTGGTCGCTCTTCTTCACTCTTGGCCAGTCGGTCTACTGTTTGCCTTTCCTCCTTGGCTTCTGTTAGGCCGTCCTCTTCAGAAGGTCGAGCCGCAAAACAGAGGTCTGATTTTAGTGGCTTCTGTTTGTCCTCAAAGGCCGTGTTTTTTCCGACCTTCAACGTCTTCTGGTGGGTTTTCCCTTCAAGCTTCCGGTCGTGCAAGATCTTCTGTCGCGCGGTCCAGTCATTCTTCCGGATCCGCATTGATTTGCGCTTACGCTAGAGCTTTTGAGAGGGTTAAGCTGATTAAGAAGGGTTATTCCGCTCAGGTCATTGCTACTGTACTTCACTCTCGTCGTCGTTCTACCTCTTTGAATTAGGTGTGCGCTTGGAAGATATTTGAGAGCTGGTGTAGGAATTTAGTTTATCTCTTTTTAGTTCTTTGGTTCCTCACATTTTGGATTTTTTGCAGCAGGGCTCTGACAAAGGGCTTGCTTTGGCTTCTCTTGAAGTTCAGTTTGCGACTTTGTCTTGTTTTCGGGGTCGTCTCATAGGCAGGTCTCCTGGCGAGTCTTCCAGTTGTTGTGTGTTTTTTGGGGGGAGTTAATCCCTCTCTCGCAATGTTCTTTTCTTCGTTGGGACCTGAATTTGGTGCTTAAGATTCTTGCTAACACTCCCTTCGAGCCTTTTTTCTTCCTATTCTCTGAAGGCCTTGACTCTGAAAACAGTATTTCCAGTGGCCGTTGTTTCACCTCAGTGAGTTTCGGTGTTGCAGGCATTATCGTCTAGATCACCTTTTTTGGAGTTCTGTTCTGATCGTGTAGTATTGCGGCCATTTTCTTCTTTTCTTCCCAAGGTCGTAACTCGGTTTCATGTTTCTCTGCCGGTGGTTTTGCCTCTCTTAGGGCTTCTTTTCCGGTTCAGAAGAGCACCAGCGTTTGAGGGCTTTGGATATCAAGCGGGTGTTGAGTCTCTATATCAACTCTACTGGTGATGTTCGCCGCTCTGCTCGTTTGTTTATTCTGGTTGGGGGTTCCCACAGAGGGTTTATGGCTTCTAAGCCTACTATTTCTCGATGGCTTAAAGAGATGATTGCTTCAGCTTATCTTCTTTCTGGGACATCTGTACCAGAGCATGTTAAGGCCCACTCTACGAGAGGTCGGGCAGCTTCTTGGGCAGAGCGTTGTCTGGTATTGTTGGGCGGCGACCTAGTCGTCGTTTCCATTTGTTTTCTAACCACTACGGTTTGGTTGTCCTCAGTCGTCAGCACCTTGTTTTTACAGAACGCGTTTTGTCGGCCGGGCTTCTTGGGTCCCTCCCATAATTTCACTGCTTTGTTACTTCCCATCAGTCACATTCTGGGCCAGTCCGGAGGGATGCTAAGGAAGGGTAAATTAGACCTTACCTGCTAATTTGCTTTTCTTTAGTCCCTCCGGACCGGCCCAGATCCCTCCCTTTAGGTATTCTGTGTTTTGCGTTTTTTTCTTTGTTTGGAGCTGTGCTGCTAGTTTGAGTTTCTATTACAAAAAAAAAATATATAAATTACAGAAATGTTTTTTTCTGTTTTACTGACATGTCCCGTTTGCAGGACCATGATATATTTAAACGCACTCACCCTTTGTTGGCAATGTGCCGGTTGCTGCTCAGGTTTTTGGATGCACAGTTTGTTTTTTCTGCTCTGGCTTTACTTCTGCTTTGGTACTTTATTACTGGATCTTTCTCTGGTTGCCAAGGGCTCTTATTGGCTCCTAGAGTCACAGGTTTATTTTCTCAGTCTCCACCTGCTGGAAGGCGTACACAACCCATCAGTAACATTCTGGGCCGGTCCGGAGGGATTAAAGGAAAGCAAATTAGCAAGTAAGGTCTAATTTACCCTTGTAACTGTCTGAAATATTACACACGTTAGGTTCTCCCTGAAAACATTTTCCCCTGAGTATTCCATCACAGCGGTGCACCTTGACTCTGATGGCCCACCACCATAATTAAGGATCCAATTGGAAACCTTACACTGCTACAACCCCCTTCCTGGGCCCCGACAATTCATGCCAGTTCCCTTTTCCTTCCCTTAAAGGAAACGGCCCAGAGTACTTGAAGATCAGGATCTCCTTCTACACACCTTCAAGGTCATTAAGGTCCTCCCAAGGAGTTTCCCTAACCACACCCTCTTCAAAGGACACGATGTGATACCTGCAAATGAGCCTTCTCCAGAGTAGCCCCCATGCTCTTTAATGCACTCCCTGAAAGGCTTTGCTTAACACATCTGTACTTCAGGAAGCAGGTGGAAACTTGGCTCATCAACCAGGCCTTTAACAAAAGAAGTAAATGATGCCAGGACATGTTTATCCACTCCTACCCTAGTCAAGATCATGTGTAAGCACCTTGTCTGACCTCATTTGCAACTCTCTAAGAAGTCCCTTATTTTCTTACTCCTGTTACTCTGTCTTATCTATCTATATGTTCCATCTTTGCTTACACCCTATGTTGTCTATTAAAATGTTTTATTGTGTATTGTGTTGGCATTATAATGTAGGATACTATGCCACACGTTGTATTTGTTTGAATATTTTTACTGTTGTAATTATTGCTTATGTTTGATTTATTCTTGATGTACACCGCATTGAGTGAATTCCTTCAAAAAGGTGGTAAATAAATCCAAATAAATAAAAATGGATCAGATGCAGCAACCTTCTCCAAAGAAGGGAGGGATGCTTCCCACTCCAGCATTCATACTCATAACCCTCTAACATGCTGTATCCAGCACACAGTCTCCTCAAAAGGGCTGGCTCCACCTGGATCCAGCAAACATCCTTCCCTGAACATATGAATAGGCATACTGGGTCAGACCAATGGTCCATCTAGCCTAGGGTTGCCAGATGGGAAACAATTCCCCAGCCTAACCTTCACCCCCAAAACAGCCCAAGCTGCCCAATGAGCTATCTGAAGAACAGGGGGGGGGGGGGGCAGCCTCCTCTCTTCCCACGTGATGTGAAGCAAATGCTGTCTGCTCTGCTACTGCTCTCTGCCTCTCAGGGTTGCCAGATGGGGAAAAAATTCCCCAGCCCAACCCGTGCCCCAAAGGAGACAAAGACAGCCCAAGCTTCTCAATGGGCTATCTGAGGAGTAGGCCGGTGGGGGGAGTCACCCATACAAGCGCACTTGCTCTGCCTCCTCTTCCTACATGCTGCTGCGCTCTCCACGACACGACATGCTGCTGCTACTCGCTGCCTTTCTCCTGCAAGGAGTGATAAGTCATCATCAGCTGATTACCTCATCATTTATTTATTTATTACATTTGTACCCCTCGCTTTCCCACTCAAAGCAAGTTCAATGCGGCTTACATAGTAATTGGGATTACAAAGTATTGGTGGAGAGAAATAAGTTGAGTATTATCGGAGTAATAAAAGAAATAGGAATGTAGAAATGCAGGGATGAGGGGAGTAGGAGAAGTATGAGCAAGGGTAAGTGAGCAATTGGAGGGTAGATGAGGCGGAGGGGAATGGACAAGAGTGAAGGGAGTAGGAGAGGTGTGAGTAAGGGTAGGTGAGAATTGGGGGAGGGGTCGATGAGGCAAAAGGGGATAGAACAGAGGATAAGCAGGGGGAAATGAGGCGGGAGATGTAGTCTAGGTCGTTGTCATTGTCTCCTGGATATGTGATGAATAGATGGGTTTGTGGGAATTAATCTGGATCGTTTGGGTAGGCTTGCCTGAACAGATGGGTTTTTTTTTTTTTAATTCTTTATTTATAAATTTTTACATCTACATCTATAAAACATAAATGTTACAGAAATTTGGAAATTAAACATTACATGGTAATAAATATTACCAAGAGATCTTAGAGGAAATTTTTTTTTTTTTTTTATTAGTCCACATTGCTTGAATCAAGATCTAAGAAATTATAATATAAGTAACATAATTTTAATACTAGTCAGCGGAAGGGTGAAACGTGCCTGCACAGCCAAACATTAACAGCATTATCTTATTACGGGTTCGCCTCCAAGGGCAAAACACTTCTTTCTTTTGATTCAATAAAATCCAACAACTTCGTAGAGTTAAAGAAGAGGTAGTTAATCGAGTTAAAGGTAATACAACACCTACAAGGAAATTTCAAAATAAAGGTTCCCCCTAACTTTAAAACTCTAGCTTTGTAAATCAATAATTCTTTTCTTTTCCTCTGAGTGGCACGAGCCAAATCAGGGAAAACTTGTATCCTATGTCCCAAGAATAAATCACTTATATGTCTGAAATATAATCGAAGAATATTATTTCGATCAGGTTCAAGCACGAATGTTACCAGTAATGTCGTTCTTTCAGAAATAAATTCAAGAGAAGTTTCCAGGAACTCTGTTAAATTCAATTCAGCAGGAGGATCAACTTGAATTTTATCTTTAGGTAATCCGGGTTTTCCTGTAATATATTGAGTTCTTGTTATAGGCGGGTATGCCTCCTCCGGAATCCCCAGTACATCCTTAAAGTATCTTTTAAGCATATCCGTTGCATTTATCAAAGGGGATTTCGGAAAATTTAAAAATCTCAAATTATTCCTTCGTCCACAATTTTCAAGGTATTCAAGCTTTCTGTCCTGGATATCTCTTTCCTTAATTAGAGCTTCTGTGAGATTATGCAATTTCTGAATTTCTTCTTGATTTGTTGAGATCTTAACATTCTGTGTCTGAATCTGGTCTGAAAATGTCTGATTTGATTTTTTTTAAGTCAGTTATTTCTTTATTAACTGAGGTATTCATTTGATTCAAAGTGCTGTTCACTCCCTGGATAGCGTCCCATAACATACTCATAGTAACTACCGCTGGTTTTTTTGTTCCTCCGGTACTCACGGTCCCGATCTCCTGGGCAGTTATAGCTGGTTCACAAACGGAATCCTGCATCGTTGTTTCTCTGCCTGGGGTTGAAGTCCTCATGGGTCCTCCTTCAGACGCTGAGGCTCCAGGAAGTTCCATGGCCTCTATGCGATGTGACCCCATGAGTGAAAAATCGTCTCCGGGTCGCGGAGGTGCGGTATGGGAGGGAGGACTCAACGTTACTCCCTCTATGCTGCACTCAGTCCTCGATAGGGCCGGGTCGTTTGAGGTGGAAGTTCGCTCACCGGGAACTGCCACTCTGAAGCTATCTAAAGTCGTCTGGCGCAAGGCGGGAGTTAACTGCGGGACCATGGAGGTAGGAACCGCTGCTTTCCCCTTTCTCTTTCCCATCGCTAGGTCGGAGAAATTGCCTTTCGTCAAGGCGTTTAGAGCAGGTTCAAGAGCTTCGATTCCTGACTTCCGCTCTTGTCGCCATCTTGATTCCAACTCCTGAACAGATGGGTTTTTAGTGATTTCTGAAAGGGCAGATGGTCACTGAGTGATCGGATTGGTCTTGGGAGGGCATTCCAGAGTTGTCTGCCTAAGAAGGAGAAGTTGGATCCATAATAGGTTTTGTACTTGAGTCCTTTGCAATTGGGGTAGTGTAGGTTGAGGTAAGTTCGTGAGGTTGTAGACATGTTCCTGGTGGGAGGTCGATCAGGTCGAGCATATAGCCTGGAGATTCACCGTGGATAATCTTGTGGATTAGTGTATTGATTTTGAAATTGATTCATTCTTTGATAGGGAGCCAATGAAGTTTTTTTCAAAGAGGTGTTGCACTTTCAAATCGTGGTTTGCCAAAAATGAGTCTAGCTGCTGAAGTTTTTTCAGGATGTGGTTCTTACAGCCTAAGAAAATACTGTTGCAGTAGTCGGCGTGGGTAAGTACTGTGGATTGCACCAAGTTCCAGAATGTTTTCAGGGGGAGATATGGTTTTACGCGTTTCAATATCCACATCATGTTGAACATTTTCTTTGTAGTAGATTTTGCGTGATCTTCGAGCGAGAGATGGTTATCTAATGTCACTCTGAGGATTTTTAAGTTGTCAGATATGGGGATTGTGGTGTCGGAGATGTTAAGGTTGGTAGGGAGGGGCGCGGAGTGCTGGGAAGAGAGGATTAGGCATTGCGTTTTTTCTTTGTTCATTTTCATCATAAAGGAGTTGGCCCAAACGGTAAGATGTGCATGCTCAAGGATATTTTGTCGGAAATTTCAGTTAGATTTGAAGGGAATAAATATGGTGACGTCGTCAGCATATATGAAAGGGTTGAGACCATGTCTGAATAGAGCTTTTGCTAGTAGGATCATCATAAGATTGAAAAGGATCAGGGATAGAGGGGAACCTTGAGGTACACCGCAGTTTGGTGACCAGGGAGATGAAATAGTTGAGGTTGATTTGACTTGGTAAGATCTTGAGGTGATGAAGCCTTTTATCCAATTAATGATGTTTCCGCCGATTCCAAGTTTATCCAGTAGTTTGGTTAGGATATTGTGATTTACCATATCGAATGCACTGGATAAATCGAATTGTAAGAGGAGGAGTTCTTTCCAAGTGAAATTTCCTGTTTGAATTTGGATATTAGAGTGAGTAGGACGGTTTCTGTACTATGGGCTGAACGGAAACCCGATTGCGATTCATGTAGAATGGAGAATATTTGTATAAAGTTGTTTAGTTGGGAGGTCACCCTGTTTTCCAATAATTTAATTAGCAAAGGGATGGATGCAACTGGACGATAGTTGATGACATCACTCGCTGGTTTCTTGGGGTTTTTAGGTATTGGTGTAAGTAGTATATTGCCATGTTGTGTAGGGAATGAACCTTATTGTAGCAGGAAGTTTAGGTGGGAGGTAAGATCTGCGATGAAGCGTTCTAGGGCATCTTTCATTAGATAGTTTGGACATGGGTCAAGATGGCAGTGAGATTTGGAGAGCTTGGTGATTGCCGTAGAAATTTCTTTAGTGGTGAGGAGGGTGAAATTTGTCCATGAGCAGTCTCAGCTGGGATTTCATCTATGTATGGGTCCAATTCATCAAGAAAGGTATCGACAAGCAGGATTGAGTCAATAGGAGAGTGCACCTCACCCTCCTATTGGTCAAATTTGGCACCACAATGAGGCTTAAAATGAACCAAGCCTCATTCCGGCTCCAAATTTGACCAATAGGGTGACAGTAGAGAGAGCTGTCATGAAGAACCAGCAGTGGCCACCCCCCAAAAAAAAATCGGTTCAAAACGTTCCAACCTGTGACTGCTGGAAAGTGCCAGTGGCCAACACAAAAAAACCCCCGCCCAGTTCCAGTTGGCAACCGTGTGCAGTATCCTGCTTCCAACAGTAACCAAGCCAGGTCACAGGTACCTGGTAGAAACCCAATTAGTAGCAACATTTCATGCTACCAATCCTGGGCAAGCAGTGGCTTCCCCCATGTCCATCTCAATAACAGACCATGGACTTTTCCTCCAGGAACTTGTCCAAACCTTTTTTAAACCCATATACGTTAACTGCTGTTACCATATCCTCTGGCAGCGAGTTCCAGAGCTTTACTATTCTTTGCATGAAAAAATGTTTCCTCCTAGTTGTTTTAAAATTATTTCCATGGAGATCATGTGATGCTTTGAGGGAGCAAGACGTGGAGTGTTAGCTCTCTGAGGCCCAGTCCCAAAATCGCAGCCTAGACTTTTTTCCTACTTGATTTTGCAATCATCCCGACTGAGAGGAACTTGTGGAGTGGATGGAAAAATACTTGGAGAGTTCACCGAGCGGCATGGTGGGCAAGGGCCCGAAGCGCGAGAAAGGAAAGATCCCGGTGGTTGGAACAAAGATGGCAGAGAAACATCAACCTGAAAGTTTGGCGTTTACAGATGAGCAAGTTCAACAAATTACAACCGCTATGGGGATAGCGCTAGAATCAAAGCTCGCGTGCCTCACAGAAAAAATCGTAAATGTTGAAGCTATGCTCGCGGATATCAACAAGAGAGCGGGAGAGTTGGAGCAACGAGTGTCAGCGCTCAAAGATGCGGCACCAGTAATAGAGACGGAGCTCAACAAGTTGCAGAAGCAGGTGAAGGGAATGGCGGAGAAACTCGATGATTTAGAAAATAGATCTCGCAAGGCAAACCTCTGTATCATAGGGCTCCCAGAGGAGGTCGGAGAAAGGGACCTTACAACGATACTAGAGAAGTGGCTGGCAGAAGAGCTTGCTTTGTCTGATTCGTGTGGACCACTGTGTTAGAGCGGGCTCACCGCATGGGTAAGCTACTGGAAGGCCGCCGAATACTGCGTGCGGTCCTGATCAAAGTCCACAATTATACTCACAAAGTGGAGATCTTGAGAGGATATTGAATGAAGAGAGATAATTTGCAGTTCAAGGGTAACAAGATCTTACTCTTTCAAGATTACTCCCAAGCATTACAGGAACAGCGCAAGCAGTTCACTCCCCTGTGCAAACAACTACATGAGAGGAAGATACGATTTTTGCTGCTGTACCCTGCAATCCTTAAAATCCACAACGATGGACAGTGGAAGACCTTCCCAGACTCAGCTGCTGCAAAGATTTATGTGGAACAATTATTGAATAATTGAATATTATTACATATAGGCAGGGAAGATATTATGTAAGTGAAAGAGACATGTTTTGGATTATTCGCTGTTTGGGCTAAAAGGGATATGTTGGTGGATCTTATATCGATAAGAGTTGGGGATACTAATTGCCTAAAAGTCTGGATTACATGTTATATGAATCTGGGATGGGGTCACAAGTGTTAAACGTGATCTTACCATCTGACTCATTATGGGTTGGATGCTAGAAAGGGACAGTGAAGAGGGGGGTAAAGAGCAGAGGGAAGTGGGATGGGAGGGAGGGGCAGGCGGGGAAGGGGACATGTAAGAGACAAATACCAAGGGAAGTGAGAGAGGGGTATCGGTGGGGGGGGGGGGAATGTGGGTGCGACAGTGCTAGATCTATGGATATGGTGGGGCTATGATATCTGTAAGTCAGGAAGTAGGGATTTGGTCACCGGGGGGAGGCTGGGCGCCCCGGAGATAGACCACGAAGTATTTAAGAAACATACTAATGATACGAAGATTACAAAATACGGGTAGGCCCATAAATAGAGGTGTTAGGATAGTGTCTTGGAATATCTGTGGGGTTACCTCGCCAGTGAAAAGAACAAATTCTGCAGGCTTTGAAAAGACACCATGCAGATATAGCATGCCTGCAGGAGACAAGGTTGTCCTCTGAGGAACATCAAAAGTTACAGCGCCACTGGGTGGGGGAGGTGTTTGACTCTCCCGCAAGTGGACGCCGGGGAGGTGTGGCGATTTTATTTAACAGGGCACTGGCGTACACGGCAAAATTGCTTTTCAAAGAAACCGAGGGCAGATATGTGGGGCTGCAGGTAAATATGCAGGGACGAGATCTTTTGTTGGTAGCAGTATACGCTCCTGTGGGCATTAAATTGGCTTTGTTTGCGCAACTTTTAAAAGAATGCCAGCGCTACCCTAAATTGCAATTAGTCCTAGCAGGTGACATGAATGCAGTTATGGACCCGGCCATGGATCGCACAGGCAAGGGCTCTCAACATTGTATACATCTTCCAAACAGAGTTGGAGATGTTTACAACAGCTGTAGGGATAGTGGACTCATGGAGACTGCTACATCCTGAAGAACAGGAGTATACACATATTTTGAGAGCACATAAAACCCAAGCCAGATTAGATTACATATTCGTAACACAAACCATTTTCCCCTATATCCTAGAGGCCACGATGGGAACGGAGGGTGTCTCGGATCATGTGATGATCTGGGTAGACCTGGAAGCAGCAAACCATGTGCAAGGAACTCGGAACTGGAGATTCCCGACATATTTAGTGTCTTCTACAGAATTTACCACTTACTTGCAGTCTAAGTGGCAGGCGTTTGAATCTACAAATGGCCAACATTTAGAAGACCTTCTGTTGTTTTGGTCCACCACTAAGGCAGTAATAAGAGGAGACATAATCTCCTATGTTAGTGGGAGGAATAAGAGAATAACAGCGAAATTAGTAGAGTTAGAAAACAAATTAAGGGCGTTAAAAAAGAGGTACACGAGATGTCCCACACCAGCAATATATGATACCCTAATAGCGACTAGAGTAGCTCTTAATAGCTTGATACATGATAGAACAGCCAGAATGCTCCTTTACCAGAAATATAGATTTTTCAAATTTGGCAAGCGAGCAGGTGGCATGATGGCTCGCCTAGTCAAATGCATGCGAAGGTCTCATCATATATCTGTGGTCAGGGATGTCAAAGGCTCTCTTTGCACAGATTTATCTGAGATAGCGCAAGTTTTTCAACATTATTATGCTAATATATATGCACAAGAAACTCCACAGAGGACAGAGGGAGAGATGGTAGACTATTTGGAAAAATCTTGCATGCCACGTTTGACCTCAGATATGGCAGAAACACTTAATGCACCAGTTTCCATGAAGGAGCATTTAAAAGCAATTAAAGCTTTGAGATACTGAGCTCCAGGACCGGATGGAGATACGGGGGAGTTTTTCAAGATTTTACAGACCCAGGTTTCAGGCCCGCTGTTAGATTACTTTGCAACGGTAGTAGAAGAGAAAAATTTCCCACAACATGCAAATGTAGCCTTGATTAGCCTCATTCCTAAGATGGGGAAAGATCCTTCACAGTCAGGGTTATACAGACCAATCTCTCTGATCAATGTCGATATTGTCTAGAATCTTGTCTGAGAGATTGGCACGATTGATCCCACAGATAGTGAAGGGAGATCAAGCTGGATTTGTACGGGGTCGACAGTCTGTCATCAATGTAAGAAAACTATTAGTTGCTATGCTGCAAGGAAGGGCCACCCAGAACCCGTACTTAATAGTAAGCTTAGATGCAGAAAGAGCATTTGATCGGGTGGGATGGCCTTTCCTGTTTGCGACCCTGATGTGGTTAGGAATCTCTGGCTGGTTTTATGATGTGATTCAAACAATGTATTGTGACCCTCAAGCCAGCCTGCTGGTGAATGGGATAAGGACAGATTCTTTTCCTATCAACCGTGGCACCAGACAGGGCTGCCCACTATCCCCCCTGTTGTTCCTCTTAGTGTTAGAACCATTATTATGTGTGATATGGGCAGATGAGGGCATAGGGGGAGTGCGGTTACCAGGAACAGCACTGAAAGTATTCGCATATGCGGATGACCTGATAGTGCTGCTGAGCGAGCCGCAAGGATCGTTAGATTGCTTCAGGTGATAACAGAGTATGGCACTTACTCGGGCTACAAGTTGAATCCCACAAAATCGCTAGCACTTCCACTGAGTGAGGAGATCCGGGTTAATTGGGCAGGGTTGTTTCCCTTGACATGGGCTACAGATCAGATTATTTATCTGGGGGTGACTATACCAGTTGATCTTACTAAACTGTATATGAAAAATGTACGTCCATTACTTACAGAAACAAAAAGAATGTTGGGTCTTTGGGCAGATTGCCCCTTAACGCTGGTGGGAAGAATCTCCCTATTTAATATGATGCTAGCACTTCGCTGGATTTACATGTTTCAAATGTTACCCTTAGCACTGCGGCGCAAAGAAGAAAAGGCCTTACACAGAGCATTACAAGGTTTCCTGTGGAAGGGGAAGCGCCCCATGTTGCCCCTTGCAGTGTTGCAGACACCCAAAGAACAAGGTGGAATGGGATTGTTAAATGTTAAATACTTATCAGTAGCTTGTTCCATGAGGCACATGAGAGACTGGCTAATGGAGACTAATCACTTTTCTGATAGAAGAACAGAGGCAGCCTTAGTGCCGGACATTCACCTTAGTTGGCTGCTCCACACAATACCTGGCAAGCAAGTGAATGAGCTGGTTCGTAATCCACTATTGCTGTCTGCTAGAGCAAACTGGAGATGGCTTTGTCGGAGGCACGGGTTCTCGGCGGCGAGCACCCCATACTTACCACTACACAGAAACCCGGATTTCCCAGCTAGTAAAAACTCTCAAGTATTTAGGCGATGGGAGGCAAAAGGGATAAAATACCAGAGTCAACTCGTCACAGAAGAAGGAGTTATAAAATCCTTCTTAGATATCAAGCAGTCGTTTAGTCTGTCAGATGCAGACTGGTTTGCGTATCTACAAATACGTCATTACATTGAATCTTTGGATTGGACTACCTTGACGGAAGATGTGCAGGATGTTTTAAGTGAGGCAGTCACACTAGGTGCGACTAATACTATACCTTTGCGTTTCCACCACAGATATCTTAAGGATACGACAGAGGAACTGAACTTTAAACAGCTGACCAGTGCTTGGGCAGAGGACTTACAAAATAATTTTACAGAAGAGCAATTTCGCGTATACATGCGCAAAATTCAAAAACCAGCAATCTTCCCGAGGCACCGGGAGCTGCAGTACAAGTTTGCGCTTAGACTCTATATATCACCAAGGAGAGCCCTCAGAGCAATGCTAGGTTCAGATGGGACATGTCCGAAATGCTCACAGGAATTAGCCACACTGGCACACATGTTTTGGCATTGTCCAGTTATCCAAGCCTTTTGGAGTCAGGTTGTGGATACAGCAGCTAAACTCTGGAAGTGGAATATTCCCATTTCATCTATGATGCTTTTTGATGAATACCAACTAGGGAACCAACCCCCATCAGGGTTGACTCACTTCTTACATAACTCTATGTTGATGGGGAAAAAAATGATACTACTCTGTTGGAGAGAGGGGCATGGTCCTCTTTTGAGTGTGTGGAGAACACACATGATAGACTTATTAAAACTAGAACACTGTAACTTGCGCAGGACCTTCTCTGCTACTAACAAACATCAGTTCTACACTGTATGGCACAGATTCCTGACTACACTTCACCTAGTGGCGCGAAAGAGACTTCTCTACCGGTAGAATTTAAACACTGTTGGCACCCAAGGGAGGGGAAGGTACTGTGGGAGGGGGAAGGGGACAGAGGGATATGGAGGAAAATGTAAATTGTTGCATACGGGTATGATACTAGGACATTTACCATGGTTTAGGGCATTGTCACAGGGCATAATTTTTCATTGCTGCCTGTTAGTTAGTAAACAGTTGTATAGTTACATTGAGACTTGATAGCAGTGCTAGGCAAAGCCAAGTTTGTTGATGTCTATTTTTGATGCAGTAAAAATGTTTGAACATAAAATTATTTCCATGCAATTTCATTGAGTGTTCCTGGTTGTAATTTTTGAAATACTGAAAAATTGTTTCACTTTTAGCTTTTCCTCATATGGGAGCAGTTCCATCCCATCATTTTAGTTGCTCATTTCTTTTAACTTTTTCTAATTCTGCTATATCTTTTTTGAGATATGGTGACCAGAATTGAACGCAGTACTCAAGGGAGGTCGCACCATGGAGCGATACAGTCATTATAATATTTTTGTCTTATTTTGCATCCCTCTCCTAATTATTCTTAGCATCCTATTTGTTTTTTTTGGCTGCCGCTGCACACTGAACAAATTATTTTAGCGTATTGTCTACAATGACACCTAGGTGAACAACATTGCTTTTTCCTTAGACAAGCAGGATTGAGTCAGACACACAAATGAGTGACTCCCCAGCTTAGGACTGCTCAGCCATGCATTGTCTTAGTCTTTTACAGCAACCTGCTCAGTCAAATATGAGAGTTATTAGGTGACAAGGACAGGCTAGCCAGCACTGCTTGACTGAAGGTACTGTCCTGTGCTGAAACTTGATCCAAACAGTAGTGTGCAGTGAAACTATGACAGAACTAGGTAAGCTGCCTTGCAGATTGTAGTCATTAAGGCAGATTTCAAGAGAGTTGCTGTAGGTCAAATGTGATGAGATTTGACCATGGAGGGGAGAGGAATATGTGCTTTTTCATAGCAGAATTGTATGCAAAAGGCCAATCAGTTTGCCAAGGTTCTTTACACAACTGGCTTCACAGTTCTATTTGGATCAAATGAAATTAATAGTTCAGCTGACTTCCTGAATGAAGTAGTCATGTTCAGGTAGCAGGCAAGAGCCTATTTGTAAGGTGGCTTTGTGCTGATGGAATTGGGTATGTGGTTTGTATGTTACCAGTACCTGAAGAGCGCTGTCATAGCTGATATGATAGCTATGAGAAACAGTAGTTTCCAAATTAAAATCCTGAGATATTGTTTCTAGAGGTTCAAGTGAAGAAAGGACTAGATTCAGGTCCCAAGGTACAAGAGGCTTTCATATCAGAGGTTTTACACAAAGTAAGCCTTTCATGATAAGTGCAACCAGCTGCGACTATGAAACTGGAAGGTTCTCTTAGTGAATAGTAAGCCAACAGTGTACTGAGGTGAACTCAGCCTATCCCTAGGCTCTGTACCAGGCTATTGGAAAACCGCAACTTTACGGCCAAAAGTCAAAGATCAGAAAATCTCAAATATGGATCTCTAAAATTATTGCCTTATTGCCAATCTTCCCTTCACTGCCAAAATTCTGGAATCCATAGTACATACACAATTAGTCAATTCCATTGCTAAGACACAAGTTTTACACCCTAATCAAACCTCTTTTTGCCAACATCATAGCACTGAGACTACTTTAATAGGTATTACCACTTTCATCTACCATTTTCTTGATCAGTCCAAGTCTGTAATTTTAATATCCCTAGACCTATCTGCTGCTTTTGACTTGATCATCATATTCTTTTGCGCCACCTTCAGTCCATTAGTATTTCAGGAATGGTCTTAGAGATAGGGTATAAACCTCCTGCCTTTTTTGGCATAACAATAACAATTCCATCTCTACTTATAGCCCATATTTTGGTGTCCCACAAGGATCAATCCTATCTCCAACACTATTTTAATATATTCTTGGCCTCTGTTGACCTGGGTACTGGACCTTACTGTTTAGTATATGCTGACAATATTCAAGTGCTTATTTCTTTAAATACATGTACTCCCGTTGAGATCTCTGCAGTTAATCAAAATCTCTCTCAGCTCTTTCACTGGCTCAAGGACAACAAATTGGTCCTCATCCCCCCTAATCAAAAACAATATTGTTCCCACATAGAATGAGTCTTCCCTTGCCTTCATCAATTTTCCTTGACAACGTATCCTTGGGATACTCATAGATTCTAACCTCTTATTCCTTCCACAATATCCTAGGTAGTTAAATGCTCCTTCCACTTATCCGTTCTGTTTGCTCTCTACTACTTCCAACAGCACTCACTATATTAGTTCTTTCTTTGGTGATTTCCCAATTAGATTATTGTAACTCCCTGTATAAAGGTGTTTGAGTTAAAGATATACACTGTTTACAGATTATTCAAAATACTGCCATTTGTCTCATTTCAAACTTGCATAAATATGATTATGTTACCCTTTATCTTGTGACAAGGTTGGTAACCAAGTCCCTATTAAGAAGCAGAAATCCCCAAAACTACAATACCCAGAACCCCTATGGAGACTAGAGGAGAAAGGCAGGCCAGAAAACCAGGAGGGGATTCTTAGCAAAGCTAGGGGGGGGGGGAGTAGCTCAGGGAAAAGTAGGCCCTTTTCCCCATTCTCCACTAGAGGGATCAGGAGGGAAGAAGCTCAATACCCTTGGCTGAGGAAACAGTATATAATTCCACCCAGCTGTGGGGAGAGGATTTCCTGAAAGCTCTCAGTCCAAGAAGCTGAGAAAGACAGTTCAGAAGAAAGGGAATCCATGGACTACTTGAAGGAGGAGGGCCTGCCTCCAGAACTTACAGAGGGATCGACAATAATGGATTGGGAGACTACAGATCCAGAGATCGCCAGCACTTAAAAGCAGGGTGGGAGGCCACTGGAGGATTTTTGCTGTGAAGTGGGAGGTGATCTGCTAGCCCTGGTTCCTGAAGGGCTATTGAAGTGAACTGGAGAAGGAGAGGCGATTATTTGCTACTATTTGATTGCATTGATGAACTTAATGAGTTAAATTGTATGAACTGACGGTGAACAGGAGAAGTGTGCTGAACTTTTAAAGGGCTCTTTCTGTGGGCCTTGCCTGGGAGGAGCTTATAAACTGTGAGAAAAGGGACTCCTCCTAATAATTGCTTGTGAACTGTTCTTTTATGCCTACATATGGGAAGTCCTACCCTGAACATTTTGAGAGTCCTTGTGAACTGAATCCAATGCTTGTGAGAGGAACAGGCATTCAAGAAAGACCAACAGCTGCTCGTAGAAGCTTCCTCCACTACCACGAGGGATTACAATCTCAAAGAGGCTTACTGGCTTCACATTACTCACCGTATTAACTATAAACTTGTTTTGCTAGTCTTTAAAACCTTGGAAGCTGAGCAGCCTCGTTATCTTTTCCATCATCTTATTCCTTATAGTCCTGCACATGCTCTTAGATCTACAACAAAATCAATTAGTGATACCAAGACATCAAGAAGTAACTAATGAACACACCAGACATGTTATATTTAATGTGCAGGGACCATACCTTTGGAACTCCCTGTTTCTATTTACCTTCAAACATCATTTGCCCAATTTAAAACTGATCTTAAAATGTATCTTTTTAAAGATGCATATAAATGAGTTTTCACCTATCAATTGTAGACATACCGGGAAATACCTTGGAATATACTTGTTTCTCTCCCTCGTGTTCTTACCCTCCTTTCTTTTCTATCAATTATTGTAGTTCGCCCCACTACCCTACATAGTCATGTCTGGTTCTCCTTTTGTCCACTTTATTTCTTTCATATTTTATATTTTTAGATTGTAAGCCACCCTGAAGGTGTCCCAAAGGGCAGGATAGTAAATCAATAAATAAACTTGAAACTTAAACTCTGATAGATGAGGTTTGAAACAAATGGTATGGATGCTGTAGCATCGTAGGAAGATGCCTGATAGGATCATGACTATTAGTATCAGACTGAAAATCTCCACTTGAAAACATACATTTTCCTAGTGGAAGGCTTCAGAGCATCTATCATGCCTTGGATGGGCTGAGGAACTCCAAGAGTGGATTCAAGAGACTGCTCAATTCCCAGGCTGTGAGGGCTGGGGACTTGAAGTCTAGATGAAGCCAGTCAATCTCCTGTTGAATGATCAGTGCTGGGAACTGAAGCAACTTGCAAGGAAGTGGAACATCAAGGTGGGGAAGGAGAGAGAGAGAGAGAGACTCGTTGTCAAGGCCAGTAAGGTGCAGTGAGAATCATTGTACAACAGCTTTGCTTTCATTGTAAGTGAAATTGGAGGGTAGACTTAAAGAAATTACCAAATATGTGGAATTGTCAGGGCAGCTACAGCAATACATAGGGGAGAAGGAAGAATGTGTTCTCTTTGCTGGCAAGGAGATTGATTTGAAGCATTTCCCAGATCTTGAAAGAAGGACTTCACAATATTTCCATTAAGGGGACTATTTATGAGGTTGAGCTTGTCATCTCATTCTGCAGGCCAGATACCTAAGTGATCCTTTTTCTAGGTGGCACTGGTTATCACAGTCCAAGATTCTGGCTGCTGCTCAGCAGAGAACCTGAGTCCCCTTGCTTGTTCATGTAAAACATTGCTATTTGTTCTTTTGAACAAGCACAGAGAAAATGAAGATGGTGAAGGAATACTCATAGGGCATAGAAGATTGCCCTGAGTTCCAAATGGTTGGTGTGGAGAGCTGATTGATACCTTGACTGCAGTGTTGTCTGTCTAGGTGAGTGAGAACTGATGCTGCCACAGTGCAGAAAGGACACTTACTGCTAAGTTGAATCAGTTCATCAACGTAGGAGAAAGCAAAGCTGAGGTAGTGGATTACAAAATGGTAGCGAGAGCTTGGGAGCATTGATTGCACTAGAACGAGAACCCACTGAGGTTGTCATATCTTTACTAAGAAGAGGTAGAAAAAGAGGATTTTGCACTGGAAATGATTGGATTGAAGGGAAAACCTGGAGATACTTCTTGCAAGAAGGTTGAATTGGAATATGTGTGTACACATCTGATCTCCTTCGTTGAGTAGAGGAAGAATTTTAAGGAATGGGGATGATTCTGAATTTCTTTTTCAGAAGGCAATGATTTTGTTCCCAGAGATCAAGGATAGGGTATAAACCTCCTGTCTTCTTTTTTTTTTTTTGCATGAAAAGGTATTTTGAATAGAATCCTCAGTTCCTTTCCTGAGACTGGATGGATTCTATAGCATTGGCCTGAAGAAGCATGCGGATCTCTTCTAGTAGAGCTAGGTTCCTGGAAGGAGGTTTTGTTCCTAGTAGAGGGTGACCAGAGAACAGCTGATAGCCATCCAGGACTGTCTTTTCATGTTAATTTGTACAGCGCTGCGTAAGTCTAGTAGCGCTATAGAAATGTTTAATAGTAGTAGTAGTAGCCATCCCGAATAATAGGATCCATGTGTGTGAGTTGATTTCTTGCCAAACCATTAGAAAAATTTGAATTCCAGCTCCCATAAGTAGAACAAGAAGAATGTCTTAAAAGAGACGGGGTGTGAGGAGCATAATCAAAAAGAAGACTGTTGCATAGGTTGAGTAGGTGTCATCTGCTTGTTTTGAGCCCTCTCAGGAGGCAATGTCTTCAAATGGGTTAGTTTTGCACATACCGTGACAGTAATGTACCTCACTTCTAAGCCAGGTTATGTGGATTATGATTTCAGTCTTATTTGTCGCTAACATTTGCTGTAGCACTTGCATAGACAACTTATCCAGGCGTGCTTGAAAATTCATTTTAATAAGGCTTGTGGCACCCATAGAGGCTGACTGAAACCATTTTTTTCCATTTTAGCCAAAACCGAGCCTATGACCAAATTTTGTCACTCAGTTTCTGCTGAAATAGAAACCATAAATTAAACCACGCTGCCCTCCCCCTAACAGAAGCAGCTCCCCTCTAAGGCCCACCTCTTCCCCCAAGCAAATGTGAGGCCTCCCCCACCCTCTAAACAAAGGCAAGGCTCTCCTTGGAACCCCTACCACCTGTAGGGCTGGACTCCTCACCCCGTGGCTTACTTTAAAAGTATTGGTGGTGCAGTGTGGGTAGAAGCAAAATGCACTTGCCCCTGCCTCTCTTCCTGTTTTAATGTTCCTTTACTGATGGTCCTGGTCGAGTACTGCTATCTGCCTGTCTCCCCCCCCCCCCCCCCCACTCCACACACACACACTTTCTTTCCGGTCAAATGTATTATTTATTTTATTTATTTATTTGTTACATTTGTATCCCACATTTTCCCACCTATTTGCAGGCTCAATGTGGCTTACATTTTTCATAATGGTTGCCTGGCAACTCTGCAGCGTTCTCTTCCAGTGATTGGTCACTGTTGCTTGTGACGAACCAGGAAGCACGCAAACGTCAGGACAGGAGATGGATACAGCAGGCAGCATGAACCCTTCACTGCCACGGAGTCAACTTCAGAACGTTGGAGGTGCTTTTTATTATAGTAGATAGTAAGTTAGAACTTATTAAGTGTGACCACTTTCTGAATGTATTACTTCACTGTTTAACTATAAAGAAAAGAGTGATCAGAGTGTTAGGTGACCCAGAGACCTTTAGGAATGGAAAAACATTGTATATAATTTGCATCTTGTCATGGCTGTGGCCATGCCCTTATGTTCAGACCTACTGTTTATGTAGCTCTGTGACCTCTCCAGTCTGCCTTTTTTCCTGTTGTTCTTCCTGTTAGCCAAGCCTCGCTTTGGTGTCCCTGAAGCCAAGCCTCACTTTGGTCTCCCTGCTTCATTTCCTACTTGTGACATCATCAGTCTACTCCTTTATAAGGACCCAGGGAGCTTTCCTGCGTTACCTTTGCAACAGGTCTATTTTCCTTTCTTGTTGTACTGTTGTTTGATTCTGAGGGAACTGGTCTTCTTGTTAAGCTGTCTCTCTCTGGCACAGCCCTGAGCCCTGTGTGAGTGGTTTTGGTTTGAATCTACATGGATTACTTTCCTGTTAACTTTACTTCCAAGCAAAGCCCTGTTCTGTTTTTTCCCTAACCTAGCTGCTTTCCTTGATTACCTTGCTTCCATGCAGCTGGGTGTGCTCTGTCTCTGCCTGCCTTTTCTTTCCCTTCCTGGCTGAGTTCTGGTAAGAACATTGTTTTTCCCTTTGTTTGATTAAACCTTTGACTGCAGTGTAAGCCCTGCTTCTTTCTGATGTGTATTAAAAGCAGCCCTTCCCTTTAGCCTGCTTTAACTTTTTGCTGTGTTTGTCTCCTGATTCTTGTGAGCATTGCTCCTTATCTGATCTGTGTATGTAAAGGCAGCTTTCCTTGTTTGCTTACTTTTCCCTTTGTCTTGTGCCTGTTATTTGACTCTGTGACACAGCCTTGTGTATTCCTTTGAGTGGCTTCCCTTTTCCCTGAGTGCTGTATGGTACAGCTTAGAGTGTATTCCTATAGTTGGCTTCCCTTTACCCTTGAGTGCTGCATGGCCAGCCTTGTGTATTTTTATGAGTGGCTTCCCTTTTCCCTTGAGTGCTGTGTGGCACAGCCTAGTGTATTCCTATGAGTGGCTTCCCTTTTCCCTGAGTGCTGTATGGTGCAGCCTAGAGTGTATTTCTATAGTTGGCTACCATTTACCCCTGAGTGCTGTGTGGTCAGCCTTGTGTTTATGAGTGGCTTCCCTTTTCCCTTGAGTGCTGTGTGGCACAGCCTAGTGTATTCCTATTAGTAGCTTCCCTTTTTTCCTTGAATGCCTAGTGGTACACCCTTGAGTATTCCTTTGAGTGACTTCCCTTTTCCATGAGTGCTGTATGGTACAGCTTAGAGTGTTCCCTCATGAGTGGCTTCCCTTATCCTTGAGTTCTGTATGGCATAGTGTATAATTATGGCATATAACGGATAATGGGAAGGGGTCTCACAGGAATTCAGGGAGGCGGTTAAAAAGATCTTAGAAGAACAAACCCTCTGTACACCTCCGTGTGGAAGGATCCCACGGGGGTCTATAGAGGGGTAATTAAACAATAGCCATGAGTGTTCCTCTGTGTGGCCTTGTCTTGAGTTTTTCCTGTGTGCTTTCTGTTTGAGTTCTCTTTGTGAGGTTTCTGGTTGTGTTTGAATGGATTGCTTTTTCGTTTAGCTGTGACTACTAGCGCAGCCTTGAGCGGTCTCTCTCTGTGGCACGAGTGGGCCGTTCTTCCATTTAGCTGTCTTCTAGCACAATCCTGTGCATCCTCTCTGTTTGTTTCTTTTTTTTTTAAATATCTTTATTATTAGAAGAAAAGACATTCAACATTTGACATGTAACATCACATTCCGGCTCAATGAAGCCAACTATTTCCAATATCTAGCAGCTGGTAATAACCTGTAAATACTTTGAATACATTGACTACATGTGTCAGCTTACACACCTGATTACGTAACTTTAACATAATACAACTTTCAAGATGAAACCATTTTAAAACATATATATACCCCCTTTGTCCTTCCTTCTAACTTTTTTTTGTTTATACCCTTCTAGCCCCCACCCCACCTCCCCCCTCCTGGAGACACCTTTGTTGCAGAATACAGCACGTCAAACAGCTTCCATAAAGAGCCATATGCTTGTCCTCTCCCTCCAGTGGACTTACTGCGTTCTGTTTCCCATCTAGCCATCTGCAGCATTCTAGCCAACCACTGGTTGAGAGCCGGTGGTTCTTCCAAAATCCAATGTGCTAAAACCGTTTTCCGTACCAGCATCAGCGCTACGCAGACAAAACGAACCTGAGATTTATGTAACCCCTGTTCACGCAACTGAGACTCATCCCCCAGCAACAAAATCCTATAAGACCACTCTACAGCCTGCACCAACAAACGCTCCAACACTTGCAACACCCCTTTCCAGAATACATACAACTCAGTACACTCCAAAAAGGTATGAACTAAGGTGCCTTTACTGTGTTTACATCTGATGCAAGTGTCATCCTTCCAAAGTCCCATCCGCTTTCCTTTAGCTCTTGTTATAAAAGCACCATGAACAACCAAAACTGCATCTCCTGCAAATTTGCACTAGTTGTCATTTGGAACGTCGCTGCAAAGTATTTTGCCAGCATATTCCCAGTGATTTCCTCTCCCACCTGCTCTCCCCACCATCTTGCCAAGCCAGCAATAAAGGAGGCCCCCTTTTCCCTCCCTAGAGAATACCATACCGCCAATTTATTTGCAGAGTTCGGAATCTGACAAAACACCTTATCCAACCGTGAAAAACTAGGCCCCCCATCTTTCCTAGAAGACAAGGTCGCGCAATAATGCTTCAATTGAAGAAAGGGAAAATAATCTGCCCGCCCCAAGCTCCAAAAGGCTCGAGCCTGCTCGAATGTGGGGAATATCCACTGTCCCTGAACCGTAAAGTGCCCCACATATCGACACCCATTCTTGGCCCACACTTTGAACCGTGACGCCCCCTGACCAGCCGGAAAGGAGGGGGTTACCTACAACTGTCAGAAACGGAGATGGCCCGGTGGCCTTGCCCAGTCCCCTCCTCCACCAATTCCAGGCCTTTTTCAGCGGCTGGAGCAAACACTGTAGGTCTTCTTTCAAGCTTCCCTGTGTCTGCAAACTATTAAACACCGAAAACGTAAGCACCTCATCCTGCCAGATACCGTTTGGGGGCATATTTAGTAGACCCAGAGTGGAGCTCGTAAATCCACCTAAGTAGCGCTGCCACACTATATATAGCCGCAGGTCCGGAAGATTTAACCCTCCCTTATTCCTAGCAAGCGTCAATTTAGCAAAACTTATCCGGGCCCGCCAGATACTGTTTGGGGCATATTTAGTAGACCCAGAGTGGAGCTCGTAAATCCACCTAAGTAGCGCTGCCACATTATATAGCCGCAGGTCCGGAAGATTTAACCCTCCCTTATTCCTAGCAAGCGTCAATTTAGCAAAACTTATCCGGGCCCGCTTTCCTGCCCAGAGAAAAGTACCAATAAACCCCTTATAGTATAATTCATCTCTCCGCGTTATCCAAAGTGGCAGCATCTGTAAGGGATATAGAATCTTGGGCAACATAACCATTTTTACTAATGCTACACGCCCCAATAAAGAAAGTAGCAAATCTCTCCACCTATGGCACAGTTTTTTAATACCATCCAGCTTGTCCTGTGTATTGCAACAATATACCACTCTCATATCCGCATGCAAATACACTCCTAAATATTTTAAGGTGCCGGCGACCAAGCAAAGGGAAACATGGTTAGCTGCCTACACTCACAAGGGGAGGACACTGGTAAAGCCTCTGACTTATCAAAATTAATACGCAAACCAGAGAAGGACCCAGATTGGACAATTAAGTTGATAAGCTTGGGAACGTTCACGGATGCCCTATTGAGATATTATAAGCATGTCATCCGCAAACAAATTGATTTTGAATTCTTGGGATCCCATCTTAATTCCCTGAACTTTGTCCGTCTGTCAAATTTTAATAGCAAAGGGTTCTAAGGACAACACAAACAGCATCAGGGAAAGCGGACACCCTTGCCTCGTACCCCGCTTTAAGGAAAAAACAGACGACAATGCTCTATTTATTAATATCTGAGCTGTGGGATGGCTATATAAAGCGCGGATTCCTCCCAAGAAAGCTCCCATGATACCAAATTGTGGCAACACCCAAAATAAATGTTCCCACAAGATCTTATCAAGTGCTTTCTCCGCGTCCAAACTTGTAATGATCGCATCTCCGAGTTTGCCCCCCTCTTTCTGCAGCACTTTGTCAAGGCTCTCATGATATTGGAAGATGCATATCTGCCTGGCACGAAGCCTGCCTGATCCGAGTGAATCAACTCAGGCAGAACTCTCCCCAGTTTGCCATTATGTTGGCAAAAAGCTTTATGTCTTGATTAAAGAGTGATATGGGCCTATAGGAACCCAACAATTCCTCATCTCATCCAGGCTTAGGGAGTACCACTATGTGTGCATGTGTAAGTCTACCGCTTGCCGTCCCAGTTGTGCAAAGATGATGACATAACTCTTGAAAAGGGGGTCCCACTTCGGCACCTAATATCTTGTAAAATTCAGGCCCTAGTCCCTCAGGACCAGGGGCCTTAGCCAACTTAAGGCGCTTCACTGCCTGGAGTACTTCCTCTCCCTTCACCGGCGCATTTAACTTATCTCTCTGCTCCTGCGATAACTGCGGTATATGAAGATTCTTAAAGAATAATTCCTGCTGGGTCTGATCTGTCTCTCCTGCATTATACAGCACCTGATAGAATTTGACAAACTCTTCCTGGATGCCCTCTGGTGTAGCCACTACCTGCCCTTCGGGAGATCTCACCTTTGTTATTATTTTTTTGGCCCCTCTACTTTTTACTAGGGTCAACATCAATCTCCCCGCCTTGTTCCCCCACCTATACAAATTATATTTATACAAACTGATATCCTGAGCCGCCCTCGCATTCAAAATGTCATTAATTTGCCTACGAGTGTCCAAATATTCCTTTTTTATCTTGTCTTCCCTCTGCCGTACATGTCTCCCCCTCAACTGTTGCAATTGGTTTGATAAGGCAATTAATCTACTATTACGCTCCCTGTTCAGTTTTGCCCCATATGCGAGAATGTGCCCCCGTATCACAGCTTTTCCCGCTTCCCAATAAGTTATAGGGTCCACCGACTCCGTGTCATTTTCCATTAGGTAGTTGCCCCACATCTTCAACAAAAAACTACGGAACTCAGGCTCCAAATACAACGTTGGATTCATCCGCCACATCCTTGATGCACTGCCTGGGTGCCATTGGATGTCCGCCCAAATCAAACAATGATCCGACACTGCCCCGCCCACTATATCTGCCACCTGCACTTTCGACAGAAGGGCTGCATCAACTAGTAAATAATCAAGCCGTGCATAAACCCCATGCACCAGAGAAAAGAATGTGTAATCATATGATTCTGGATGTAGGATCCGCCAAATATCCAGGAGCCCTAGCTTGTGTACTAGAAAGTTAATCCCTTTATCTTCCCATGCTGGAGGCTGCGGCTTTGCTGGCTTGCAATCTATCAAGGGGTCTGCAGTAATATTAAAATCTCCCCCCAGCACCAATTTGTACCCACTAACTGATACCAAATGTGCCAAGAGACCAGAAAAGAAGGAGTGAGAGTATACATTTGGCGCATAGATGGAGCATAAGGCCACCCTCTGCCCTGCAACCTCTCCCAACCATAGCACAAACCACCCCTCTGGGTCTTGTACCAATTTATGCATGCTAACATGATGCCTTCTGTGGAACAATATAGCCACCCCCTTTGTCTATTATTAAAAGAAGATGACACTACCTCCCCAGCCCACCCTTTTTGTAACTTCCGGTGCTCTTGCTGTGAGAGATGAGTCTCCTGTAAAAACATCACATCAACTTTCATTCTATTACAGTATTGCAAAATTTTGGTACGCTTGACAGGTGAGTGAATACCATCAACGTTTAATGATCCTATCCTCAGACTACCCATCTGTCAAATCTAAAAGCGATATGCTGCCTTATGTCCAAGAACAAGGGGTGCTGTCCCAGCTCACCACCCACCTCCTTCTCCAGATGCTGTCTCAGTACCATTCTCCTTTGTGTAACGTATTCCTTATGTATCCAGGAGCCTTCCACCCACCCCTCCCTCCCCAACCCCTCCCTCTCCCTCCCACCCTTGTCCCCCCCTCGTTTACTCCATCCACACTCTATGTGCCATTCACTCCATCCAATCAAATATTGCCCTCCTCCCACTTCTCCCCTCCCTTCCCCCTTCCCCTCTACCTGTGTCCCCATCCTCGAATCCCTTCCCACCCTCCCATTTAGAACAACCAGCGTTACAATCCTCACCTAAGAAAGCTACTCCCCCTCCTCCCCTCATCCCCAAAATGGACCCCTCAGCCTGCCTTGAACGCTGCACTTCCAATTCTTAAACACCCGCCCCCGTCTTTAACATTATCCCTTCAAACTCCCCCAATACAACAGTAGAAAAATACTATCCCATTAGAGGCAGATTAAACAAAACAATTCCCCACCAAACTTTGTCAGTTGTTTAAACTATAATCGGTTTTTCATGCAGCCTATAAAAAAGCACACAGGCGTCCTTGCAACCAGTCTTTTTGAAGTTCAGAACATCCCCAAACAACTCTCGACTTCCCTGCTGAGCCTGCAGTCTTCCTCCTGGCATCCAAATAAAGACTGGGAAAAACCACAAACAGCCCCTCCTGCTAGATCTGTAATGTCCCTTGTTTGTGAATGCTTTCCACACCAGGGATCCACTCTCTGTCTCACTTGCTGGCAGTGATCTTTTTTTAGCAGTTCTGCTGCGTCTGATGAAAAACAAAATTGTAATCCCATGCAACGTCTGACAGCCTCTCAAAACAACCTGGCTTGCCTGGTATAATTGCTCCGCTGCGCTCCACGTGTACTCGAGAGTGTTTCCAAGCTGGTAACATTCAATCGCTCTATTATTACACTCTTTCACTGCAACCGCTCCAGAAACGAGCACAATTCCTCTGGCTGCTCCAAGTACAGAACACGTCCTTCATGCAGTACTCTTACCTTAGCTGGGTACTGCAACGAGAACCGGATCCCTTTGTTGTAGAGCTGAGAGCAGTAGGGAGACACTCACTTTCTGAGCTCCGACACCCTCAGCGAAAAATCCTGGAACATCAGCATGCCTGTCCCCTGGTAAGTCAGGGTTCTCTTCTGGCGATACTTTTCCAACAACTGGGCTTTCTCCGCATAGTTAAGGATACGGGCAATTACCAGACACGGCCTGTTGCTATTTTCTTTAAGCGCTCCTATCCGATGCACCCGTTCTGCCTTGAGTTATCGCCCTTCCAACTCGATCCCCAGCTCTTTCGGTAGCCAGGCTTCTACCAAGTCCCATAGTTCTTTATCTTTGACCGATTCTGGTATGCCCACCAGCCTAATGTTATTTCGCCTGCTCCGGTTCTCGTGATCTTCTACCCTCTCTTCCAGCAGTTTACATCTTTTTTCCATCGCAGACATTTGAGAGCTCACAGTATTCATCAGATCCTCTTGCTGTGATAGTCTTTCCTCCACCATTTGTATGCGGGTACTTTGTGCCGTCATGCTTTCTTTCATCTCGTCCATAAAGATGTGCAGCGCCGACAGCTTATCGTCCAGAACTGCTGCCATGTGCTTCATGATCTTTTGTATCGCTGCGTCTTGTATGGCCACCACCGGCAGATCCTGGCTCTGGGTCACCTCTCCTTTCTCCTTTCCGGACGCCATCTTAGCCACGTGAGGGGTTCCGCGCCCTTTCTGAGTTCGCGGGGTCTTTGCTGGCATACCCTGAAAGCCGCTTCTGATCCTTCTCCTTTATTTCTCAAGCGATGCAGCCCGACTACCCTGTATTAAATGGTGTTTTTGAGGGACCAGATCGGGGGTTTGAGCACAGTAAATCAGCATATTTAATAGCAATGAGGAGGAGAGCAGCCTCGAGACGTCCACCTAGGCTCCTGCCATCACGTGACCCTCCTCTCTGATTCTGTTTGAGTGGGTGGTTCTTTTGTTTGCTGTGACTACTAGCTCAGCCTTGAGCTGCCTTTCTGTGTGGCATGAGTGGACAGCTCTTCTGTTTAGCTGGGACTACTAGCTTAGCCTTGAGCTACCTCTCTGTGTGATTTCTGTTTGACTTGGTTAGAATTATTTGTTTATAGCTGTGGATCTAGCACAGCCCTGAGTATCCTCTCTGTTTGGTTCTGTTTGTGCTTGAGTGGGTGCTTCTTCTGTTTAGCAGGGACTACTAGCTCAGCCCTGTGCTACCTCTCTGTGTGATGTCTGTTTGACTTGGTTAGGACTTTTCATTTATAGCTGTGGTTCTAAGCCCAGTCCTGTGCTGCCTTCCTGTGTGGTTTTCTTATTTTTTACTTGTCTTTTCCCCTTCAGTTTCTTTGTGCCTGTGTGTAGGGTCTTTTGATCCCTTGTTTGTGGCTCTGTTTAGTGCAGTGTGTGTGCACTGCTTGAGCAGTACTTGCTCAAGAGATTCCATTCTGTTTTTTTTTCCTTCCCTCTGGTATGATTCGGTTCCAGTTCGGCCATGAGGCCTGTATGCTTGGACTCTGTACGAGTGGGTTACGGATCAGCCGTGAGGCCCGCCTGAGTGGTCTGTCTCCCTTTTCTGGTGGTGCTTGTTGCTTGTCTTGAGTGTGCTCTATTTGCCATGTCTGGTATCCTGTTTGTATTCAGTGCCTGGTTCACCCCTGCTCTGCGCCTTCCCAGAGGACTTGTCTGCTGCAGCCCAAGGGGTCACTATCCCAGGTTCCATGACACCTCTTTACTTAGGGAGCAATTTATGATTCCAATGTATAATGTGTGATCTGATGGTCAAGGGGTGAAGGAGTCTATCATAGAGGCTAGAAATTATGTTGTATACAGTCATTAGTAAACTAACCTATGCTCCTGCAATAATAACTCTTTTTATGTATTCTTTTGATCCTTTTGTGTTCAAGATGCCCAATTCCCTATATAAGGAGTTGGCCTCTTTCCAGAACTCAAAGCATACCTTGTCTGCTATTAAGACCTGTATGTCCTCATATATCGATATGTCAGTAAACAATTGTTGAATTGAGCACAGGCTAGTGTTTTTTATTTACAGTTTTACAGGGCTACCTGTACAGCTGAAATGGAACTGCTAAGTGAATAAAGGTGCAGCAGAAGAGATTCCGGTTTACATCTGTAAAATCCTGCTGAGAAAGATGCAGACTGATGTGGTAAAACAGCTTCATAGGGCAAGGAAAATTCTCCAGAGAAACAAAAAAGATAAATAGTGGGTGAATGAGGTAAAACCTTGCCCTTCAGTATCTATAATACATTAAAGGGAAAAACGCTCCATTGTGGCACTGCAAGTCATATGTATTTCAAGTACTCTGAGGAGAAGCAGTTTTCAAAGTGATCTACAGGGCCCACAACAAAATCCACATATTTGAGGGGCCCTTTTATAAAGTGGCAGTAAGCTCACTGTGGGCTTACCGCACGCCAATCTGGAGCTACTGCTAGCCCAACGTGGGCACCAGCAGCGGTTCCACCCCTAGCATGTGGCATTTCTGCAGGCGCTAACCTGGAAGTAATCTACCTACTTACTGCTGGGTTAGTACAGGAGCCCTTACCGCTGATTAGTGCTCCCTCACTCCACTGCATGACCACGTGGTAACTGAAATCTTACCACATGATCATTTCTCTTTTTTTTTTTTTGGCCTTTTTACCCGCTGCGGTAAAAAGAGTCTCAGCATGCGGCAAAAACAGCCCTCGCCGCTAGCAAAGGGCCCCTTTTACCACAGCTTGGTAAAAGGACCTCTGAAAGCATACAAAAAATTAAAAGAATAATTAAAGGTAGAGACTTCCAAATTCTTGTCATCGGGAAGAAGGACTAGATTGGTTTTGCCACTATTTAATTCAGTCTTTGGGCACCAGACCATTTGAATATAAAGGGAACTTCTATAAAGTACACTGAACAATGGGTGCCAGAAAAGATCGTCAATAAGCACTATTCTATAAAGGGCGCACACCCTTTATAGAATAGCATTTAGCACCAGTTCCCATAACCAACTCTGGATGCCAGACTTATACCTCCTGAAACCTGGTCAATTGTTTGTTTATTATCGTTTATTCGTATACTTGATATACCGCTTTTCCTGAGGTGAGGTCAAAGCAGTTTACATAGAAAAATATAATAAAACTAGTAAAAAAGCCCCGATTCTGATGCAAATGAAATGGGGGCTAGCAATGTTTTCTTCTGTGTGCATGTGGGAGTGTGTGTGTCCCTGCCCTCTGGCCTCTCTCCCCTCCCCCCTCTGAGTCCTTCACTGTTACAGAGCCAGCGATTTGATTTCGTGCTCTGCTGTTTTCCTTCACTGACTGTGTTACAGAGAGGGCGGGGCAGACACTCATAGGGAAACCGGATATCTCGCCCCCTTCACACTTCCGGCTGGAGGCTTCATAGAACGTTGGTGTTGCTTTTTATATAGAGAGATTAAGAACGGAACGCCATAAACATTAATAGAAAAGTTTAACAAACACACATAAGTATACATACCTAAATGGATTGGAAGGGAACAGTGAAAGGGGAAAGAAATGGGTAAAACAGGCAAGGAAAGAAACTGCTGAAGTGTGATCAAGGCCTGCAGAACTTAAGATATCATGTAAATGCTGACCCATAGGCTGATTCAAGATAAAAAGTTTTCAATTGAACTTTAAATTTGTAAAAAATAATTTTGAACTAATATAAGCAGATAAGGTATTCCAAAAAGAAAAATGCTGAATTCATTGTGCATTTACAGAGAGCTGCTTTTTTTTTGTTTGTTTTTTGTTAATGATGGGAGCACTAAGCGATGGTTGTCAAGAGAACACAGTGAATGAGTGGCAACATATGGAAAACCAGAACTGGTAAACACAAGGGAATACCCAGATGGTTGGTCTTGAAAGCTACGCATAATATCTTAAACTGAAGATGAAAATGCACAGGTAAGCAAAGTAGAGAACAAAGTAGTGGAGTGACATGATGGAATGGAGTGCCGAAGGAATGAATCCTCAGGAGCTTAGTCAAGATCGGGAGGTGGGGCTGGTGGTTGGGAGGCGGGGATAGTGCTGGGCAGACTTATACGGTCTGTGCCAGAGCCGGTGGTGGGCAGCGGGACTGGTGGTTGGGAGGCAGGGATAGTGCTGGACAGACTTGTATGGTCTGTGCCAGAGCCGGTGGTTGGGAGGCAGGGCTGGTGGTTGGGAGGTGAGGATAGTGCTGGGCAGACTTATGCGGTCTGTGCCAGAGCCGGTGATTGGGAGGAGGGGCTGGTGGTTGGGAGGCGGGGATAGTGCTGGGCAGACTTATACGGTCTGTGCCCTGAAGAGCACAGGTACAAATCAAAGTAGGGTATACACAAAAAGCAGCAAACATGAGTTATCTTGTTGGGCAGACTGGATGTACCGTGCAGGTCTTTTTCTGCCGTCATCTACTATGTTACTATGATCATTCTTTTTCATAAGAACATAAGCATTGCCATACTGGGACAGAACGAAGATCCATCAAGTCCAGTATCCTGTTTCCAACAGTGGCCAGTCCAGGTCGCAAATACCTGGCAAAATCCCAAAACAGTAAAACAAAATTTATGCTGCTTATCCTACAAATAAGCTATTGAGACAGACATGGGGAATCAACTGCTTGCCCCAGGATTGGTAGCATGGAATGTTGCTGCTAATTGGGCTTCTGCCAGGTACTTGTGACCTGGCCTGACCACTATTTGGAAAACAGGATATTGGGCTAGATGGGCCATTGGTCTGACCCATTATGACTACTCTTATGGATTTCCCCCAAGTCCATCTTAATAATGTCTTATGAACCCAAACCTTTTTAAAACTTTGCTAAGCTAACTGCAATGAATTCCAGAGTTTAATTACATGTTGAGTGAAGAAAGTTTTTTTTCTGGTTTGTTTTAAATTTACTACTTAGTAGCTTCATTGCGTGTCCCCTAGTCCTAGTATTTTTGGAAAGAGTAAACAAGCGATTCATGTCCATTCTATTCCACTCCATTCAGTATTTTATAGATCTCTATCATATCTCCCCTCAGCTGTCTCTTCTCCAAACTGAAGAGCCATAGATGCTTCAGCCTTTCCTCATAGGGAAGTTCCATAGGTTACTATGGGGCTCAGGTTGCTATGCAACTTTGTAAGTCTAAGTGCTTTGAAAATATGCCTCTATGTACCTTTGTAAGTCTAAGTACTTTGAAAAATGAGCTCTGTCTCCCAGTCTCGTAAGGTCCTTATAATTTTTCACAATCTTCTTGTGATTTAACAACTTTGAATAATTTTGTGTCATCAGCAAAAATATCCCCCTGTTTACAAAGCCATGTGTGTAGTAGTGATCCTAGGTCGGCTGCCACCTGGGGCGGATTGCCGCTGTGCACCCCCCCCCCCCCCGCATGTGCAGCAGTGTCCATCCCCCCCCAGGGTGCAGCACGACACACACACACACCCTGGCGCAATTACACCCTCCCCCCGGGTGCATTCTTAGCTGCTGGGAGCAGCAGTGTGGCTGTTGGCTCCACTGGCTCCCTGCTCCCTCTGCCCCGGAACAGGAAGTAACCTGTTCCTGGGCAGAGGGAGAAGGGAACCAGCAGAGCTGACAGGCGCGCGGCTGCTCTCTGCACCCCTCCAGCAGCGTGCACCTGGGGCGGACCGCCCCCACCGCCCTCGGCACACCACTGCATGTGTGTCTATAATCATCACCATTATGGACACACAAAAATATATCAAAGAAGGGCACAGACAGCTCTCAGACAAAACATACTACAGGAAACTAACTGAAGATCCCACACAGGACTATACGAAACAGCTGGAGGGCCTTATCAGAACATTTCCTAAACAAGTACAGCCACATCTGAAGAAACTCATACCAAACCAGCCCTCTATGGGCACATTCTACATGCTACCCAAAATCCACAAACCTGGAAACCCTGGCAGACCAATCATATCGGGGACTGGCACACTCATGGAGGAAATATTTGGACTTATAGAGGGGATTATGAAACCTCTTGTGCACAAGACAAACAGCTTCGATCCAAGATGGCTGCCGTACCTATGAACATCGAGGAGCTGCTTTCCTAGTAAAGAAAAAATAATGCCGAAAAGACGGGGGAAAACGGCAGCTCGAGCTTCGCTGCCGCTTCCCCCCTTACCTCTTGGCCCGATGGACCAATATCTCAGACCCTCGGGACAGAATACCCAGATCGGGAGCGGTCCTGAGAGTATCGCCGGCGTTTTGGAGGTATCGGCGAACTCCGGGCCAAATGTCTCGCTGAGCCCCGACCAGAGGACTCCGCCCCCACAACCGCGGTTTACCAGCTCTCCCTCAGGAGGATCAACGGGGCCTCCGCCTTTGAGCGGAAGGGTAACCCCAATGAAAGAAGCTCCTGAACAGCGCGAGGAAGAGCCAGAGGGTCAGCTCACAACTCCCGAGACGACCATTGCAGGGACCCAGGCTGTGGGACGAGGAGGAGAAGAACTCACGGGTTCTCAGGATCTACTTCTGCCATTTTCCCTTAAAATTCCGAAGAAACCATCTGAGGTAACGTTAGATGCCTTATGGGATTTGATGGCACAGGCCGTTACGACCTTTGCTGGTCAATCTAAAGTTTATCTGAGAAAGTGGGTCTTTTAGAACAGAAGATAGATAAAATGAATTTGATATTAAAGGTATAAAAGATAATGAAGAAAAGATGAATACAACGCTTCTAGAGAATGAGAAAGTACAGCAAACTATGGTGAAAGATGTTGTAAATCTGAGGAGGAAGATGGAACTTTATGATAACTTTATGAGGTATAATAATATCAGATTTATAAATTTCCCTATGGTCAAAATGGTGAAACCTTTAGATATGCTTAAAAGATATCTACTGGAAGTGTTACAAATTCCTCAAGAAACTTTACCACCTTTCAATCAAGCATATTATGTGCCACAAAAAGATCTTCAGCAAGAACAAAATGCCCCATTGGATGTTTCTACTTTATTAGAGACTTCTGAAACTGATCAAGCTAGGCCAGCGACTTTGATTGCTACCCTAGCTCTATCATCAGATAAAGCTTGGCTATTTAGATTGTTCTTTAGAAATAAAGACAAATTATTTCTTGGACTTAAAATTAATTTGTTCCCAGATGTTTCAAAGGAAACTCAAAAGAGAAGAAAACAATTTCTTTTATTAAAATCAGCAGTTCTTCAATTGGGAGCCGTATTTTATTTGCGGTTTCCATGTAAATGTGTGATTCGATATAATTTGATGAAGTACAGTGGGGGAAATAAGTATTTGATCCCTTGCTGATTTTGTAAGTTTGCCCACTGACAAAGACATGAGCAGCCCATAATTGAAGGGTAGGTTATTGGTAACAGTGAGAGATAGCACATCACAAATTAAATCCGGAAAATCACATTGTGGAAAGTATATGAATTTATTTGCATTCTGCAGAGGGAAATAAGTATTTGATCCCCCACCAACCAGTAAGAGATCTGGCCCCTACAGACCAGGTAGATGCTCCAAATCAACTCGTTACCTGCATGACAGACAGCTGTCGGCAATGGTCACCTGTATGAAAGACACCTGTCCACAGACTCAGTGAATCAGTCAGACTCTAACCTCTACAAAATGGCCAAGAGCAAGGAGCTGTCTAAGGATGTCAGGGACAAGATCATACACCTGCACAAGGCTGAAATGGGCTACAAAACCATCAGTAAGACGCTGGGCGAGAAGGAGACAACTGTTGGTGCCATAGTAAGAAAATGGAAGAAGTACAAAATGACTGTCAATCGACAAAGATCTGGGGCTCCACGCAAAATCTCACCTCGTGGGGTATCCTTGATCATGAGGAAGGTTAGAAATCAGCCTACAACTACAAGGGGGGAACTTGTCAATGATCTCAAGGCAGCTGGGACCACTGTCACCACGAAAACCATTGGTAACACATTACGACATAACGGATTGCAATCCTGCAGTGCCCGCAAGGTCCCCCTGCTCCGGAAGGCACATGTGACGGCCCGTCTGAAGTTTGCCAGTGAACACCTGGATGATGCCGAGAGTGATTGGGAGAAGGTGCTGTGGTCAGATGAGACAAAAATTGAGCTCTTTGGCATGAACTCAACTCGCCGTGTTTGGAGGAAGAGAAATGCTGCCTATGACCCAAAGAACACCGTCCCCACTGTCAAGCATGGAGGTGGAAATGTTATGTTTTGGGGGTGTTTCTCTGCTAAGGGCACAGGACTACTTCACCGCATCAATGGGAGAATGGATGGGGCCATGTACCGTACAATTCTAGATTTTTTTTTTTTAATTTTATTTTATTAGTATTAATCATTATTTAACAACAAATTTTTGTATTAGCATTAGGCATTGAAAAGGAAATGATACAACTAAGAATAAATTTTAAGGCCTATTCGTCCACAATTAAGGAAATTGGTTCCAAAATACAGGAAATTATGTTACAAACATCAATAAAAAGGAAAAATAAAAAAAACAAAATCTACCTTTTGCGTATCTCGGGGTTGCCGATCCCAGCCTGCTATTTACGGGGGGCACATAGGATTCATATCTACTCTTGCATCGAGAAATTCCTTTAACTGTTTAGGGTCTACAAATTGAAACTGATTACCCTCAAGCATCAAATTACAAATACAAGGAAAACGTAATACAAAATTAAACCCCAAGGCCAACACCTTAGGACGCAGTTCTAAAAAAGCCCTGCGTCTAACCTGAGTGGGCCTTGAAAGGTCAGGAAAAACACGAACCTTTGAACCCATAAACAAGTTTTCTAAGTGTCTTAAAGAAAGTCTCAGTATAGCATTGCGGTCAGGCTCTAACACAAAGGTAGCAAGCAGAGTAGACCTCTGCGTAATTATCTCCAGTGAGCTCTCAAGGAATGAAGTTAAGTTCATTTCATCCCCCACCCTTGGGAGATTTCGACCGTCTCCCTGTGGGTTCCAGATATAATAGGCCCTTGTTATGGGGGGCAATGAATCTTTGTCCATTCCAAGAATGTCCACGATATATTTCTTAACCATTTCAAGAGGTGAAATTAAAGGAGACTTAGGGAAGTTTAGGAACCTAAGGTTAAACCTACGAATCTGGTTTTCAAGGTATTCAGTCCGTTTATGAAGGAAAATGTTATCTTTAACCAAGGCATTCTCTAAATTTCCCATCTCTTGTAATTTAGTGTTCAAATTTTCCATTTTAGTGGCCTGTTGTGCTGCTACCTGTGCTTGGAGTAGCGCAGCTTCAGAAAGAGTTCTTATATTTTCAGTATTCTTTTTTAAAGTAGGTTGCATAGAGGTTTGAATATCATGTACCATATCCCATAGTGACTCTAAGGTCACAATTGCGGGTCTTACCACACCAGTCATTCCAGGAAGGGATTGAGCCAGTTCATCAACCTGAGAAAGTTTTGAAACAGTGTCCAATGGAAGTACCTGAATAGCTGCTTGAAAAAGTACTTCTCTGGGCTGAGAAACATGTTCTATCACCGCAGACCCTTCCTCGAGGAGGTTAGGCTGAGCGTCACCGTTCGCCGTTCCTGCTTGGGCTGCCAGTAATTCCCTTCCGGGTTGAGGCGGAGCAATGCGCTGAACGGGGCTCAGGGAAGCCCCGTTGGTGCTCTCAATCGACGCCGACGCGTCGAGAGCGGCAGAGGGGGTCGAGGTTCCCCGAGGTCCCGGCTGCTGGCTAGGAAACTGCAGGGTCGTCTGTCGCAACGCTATGGACGCCCCGGGAGCCGAGGACTGCTCCCTGACTTTCCCCCTTCGTTTTCCCATCTAGGAGACCTCAAAGGCAGCGAAATCGACAGCAAACACCGGAGTCTCTTCGGCAGCTAACTCAGGTGCGTCCGGTCACAGCGCCATCTTGGAACCATCATCGTACCGTACAATTCTGAGTGACAACCTCCTTCCCTCCGCCAGGGCCTTAAAAATGGGTCGTGGCTGGGTCTTCCAGCACGACAATGACCCAAAACATACAGCCAAGGCAACAAAGGAGTGGCTCAGGAAGAAGCACATTAGGGTCATGGAGTGGCCTAGCCAGTCACCAGACCTTAATCCCATTGAAAACTTATGGAGGGAGCTGAAGCTGCGAGTTGCCAAGCGACAGCCCAGAACTCTTAATGATTTAGAGATGATCTGCAAAGAGGAGTGGACCAAAATTCCTCCTGACATGTGTGCAAACCTCATCATCAACTACAGAAGACGTCTGACCGCTGTGCTTGCCAACAAGGGTTTTGCCACCAAGTATTAGGTCTTGTTTGCCAGAGGGATTAAATACTTATTTCCCTCTGCAGAATGCAAATAAATTCATATACTTTCCACAATGTGATTTTCCGGATTTAATTTGTGATGTGCTATCTCTCACTGTTACCAATAACCTACCCTTCAATTATGGGCTGCTCATGTCTTTGTCAGTGGGCAAACTTACAAAATCAGCAAGGGATCAAATACTTATTTCCCCCACTGTATGTATTCACAGAACCCTTACAATTAACATCCTTCTTAGCCTCTAAGAATACAATAGGAGTGAAATAAGAAGTTTTCTTTTTCTGTTAGTTCTAGGTATTATTTGATTTTGTTAAATTATTTTCCTCTAGTTACCTCCATGTATTATATCTTGGATTCTCTTTCTGGTGGACTTGAGTAATATATTTCATATTATTATTACTTTTTTGTTTTTATTTTTTTATGTTTTTGTAACTACAGATATCCTGAAATATTTACTTTTCTGTTCAAGGTTATATATCTTGATATATTTTGTAAAATGAATAAATAAATAAATAATAATAAAAAAAGACAAACAGCTTCATTCAAGACACCACAGACTTTCTAAATAAATTTAAAAATATCAAGCAATTACCACCGGGTACTCTTCTGGTCACGATGGATGTAGAATCACTATACAGCAACATTCCCCATGCGGATGGCATAGCTGCATGTGAGAAGCTCCTAAAAACATCCACACTGGACCATCAATACTCACCAGAAACTATTACAAAATTAATCACAACTACTTCCGCTTTAACAATGATATCTACCTGCAAACCATGGGTACTGCGATGGGCACCAGGGCAGCACCTCAATATGCCAATCTTTTTATGGCTAAACTGGAAGAGACATTTCTGAATACATATCAAACCACACCCCTAAAATACTACCGGTATATTGATGACTTTTTTAGGATTTGGACTGAGGGGGAAGAAACTCTAAAACAATTTTACAGTTCTTTCAATACATACCACCCTACAATCAGATTCAAAATTGACTACTCCCCAGAAAAAGTCAATTTTTTGTACACCACAGTTTCAATCAGCAATGGCTACATACAAACATCCGTATATAGGAAACCCACAGACAAATGCAGCTACCTCCACAACTCCAGCTTCCACCCTTCACATACAAAAAAAATCCATTATTCATAGCCATACCACCGTATCTGCTCTGACCTAGAGGACAGAGATAGGCACCTCAAACTCCTGACCGCATCCTTCGAACAGAAAGGCTACAACCCCAAAATAATCTCAAAGAATATTGCCTCCTCCCTCAAAACACCCAGGGAAAATCTGCTACAATACAAAGAAAAGAAAGCCACAGACAGAACCCCCCTTATAATGACATACAACCCAGAGCTGGAAAAACTGAGGAAAATCATAACAGATCTGTATCCACTACTCCAGGAGGATGAATTACTGAAAGAGATATTCCCATCCCCACTAGTGCTGGTCTTCCGACAGCCACCCAATTTAAAACACAAGCTAGTGAGAAGTAAGCTCTCAACAGAGACCCATAAAGAAGAGAATGGCACACATCCTTGCAATGTATCCAGCTGCAAACTATGCCAAAACATTTCACAAGACCCCACGGTCATTCACAAAGGAAAAATATTCAACATAAAGGAGTCCTTCACATGCTCATCTTCCAATGTAGTATATGTCATCCAGTGCAAAAAATGTGACGAAGGTTGCTATATTGGAAAAACAAGCCAGATGCTGAAGAAGAGATTTAATTTACATAGACATCATATGAAAAATGCCAGTGCAACACAGGATGTTACCTCTGTGGGACAGAACTTCACAAAACCGGAACACTGTACTCATGATTTTATGGTGAGAATACTTAAGGGAAACTTTCAAACAATACAGGAATGCAAGACCTTTGAAGTCAAAATTATTAAATACTAGTAAAACATGCCCGTTTCTGGAGGAAATGAAACGGGCGTTAGCAAGGTTTTCCTCCCGAACCCCCCCTCCCTACCCACCCCTTCGGCGTTGTGAAGCCACTGACCGCCATTGCTCCGCACCTCGTCAACGCACGCCACCTTCATCCACTGACGCCATTGCTCCGCCCTCGATCTTTGACGCCATTGCTCCGCCCTCGACATCATCTGACACGAGGGCGGGGCCCAAACAAAGTGATTTTGGTGGCCTCACCACCACAAACCCTTCGAACCCGAAGGAAGTGCCCGCAGGAAGTGACACTGACGTCAGTGTCCTCAGAACATTGAGGGTGAGTTTTATTATATAGGATTTTGACACCCACCAGACAGGACTTAACAAAGATCTGGGTTTTCTAACTCATTATAAACCATGAAATTTTACTGCTTTGTCACCCTCTGATCACCATGCATATCTCCCTGTCTGTCATCCTCTCAGCTCTCTCTGTTTTTCACCTAGCCCACCCCTCCCTCATCCTTTCAGACTGTCACTGAAATACTTTGATGTTTCACTTATATTCTGTTACTTATCAAAATTTGCTTATTTCTGATCTGACGAAGAAGGGCTACCTTCGAAAGCTAATCAAAAAATGTATTGTTAGTCCAATAAAAAAGATATCATCTTATTTTCTTTTCTATGTTTTGTGGGGAACCCCACTAACTACCTTTCTCTATTGAGAATATTGACGATATTTTCTATCTTATATTTCAACGTTTTTTATTGAAAACAGTACAGAAAAATAAAGTACTTCAATACGAGGAGTCACGTGATGCGCTGTGAGTGAAGGGTGCGTTGCAGCGTCGCTCCGAGGCCCCTGCTTTACATACCGTTAATTGTGACCGTCTACCAGCCATATCGGCGAGGAATTTACCAGTGATACGTTGTGGGAACAGTGTATGGAACAGTATCTAATCTCGATGCCGGCAGGGAGCTCCAAAAAGACTGCGAAAGCGGAGAAGGAAAAGGTGACGCCAACGAGTGGCGAATCCAAGATGGCGGGCGGAGCGCCGAGCGCGGATGAAGAATTCTCTGCCAAGCAAATGAATCAGATTACAGCCGCGATGGGAGCGGCACTGGAGCCCAAATTTATTGAATTGAATGGGCGGTTTGAAAAATTAGATGCCTTACTGCTGGATTCCAACAAGCGGCTGACAGAGACGGAGCGGAGAGTTTCAGACATGGAAGACACGTGGAACCGCGTGGCGCCAGAGCTCGACCAACTAAAAGAGACTGTGCGAGTGCAACAAGACAAGATTGAAGATCTAGAGAACCGGGCACGCAGGAGTAATCTACGTATTGTAGGCCTGCCGGAAAAGAACTTAAGTTTCCTGCTTGAGCAGTGGTTTAACACGGAATTTGCCTTGTCTGATAGCTATGGCCCCCTGTGTATTGAACGGGCTCACAGGCTGGGCCGGCTGAAACCGGAGAACCAAAAGCCACGTGTTGTCATTGTTAAAATTCATAATTATTCCCACAAAGAGGAAATATTGCTTGGGTATCGCGCAAAGAGAGACACCTTAAAATATGATGGTGCGCAGATTCGGATTTTCCAAGACTACTCTGCGGGGGTACAAGAGAGGAGACGCCGCTTTCACCCGCTCTGCACGTCTCTAGTAGAAAAGAAAATACGATTCATGCTATTGTATCCTGCCACGCTGAAGGTGTTGCATGAGGGAACGTGGTCTTCATTTGATTCGATACAAGGGGCAACGGAGTTCCTGAATCGCAATGGGAAGGTGGCGCCCACAGCAGACAAGTGAGGCAGAAGATTGTTCTAGAGGATTTGCTGTTTTGTGCAGATGGTGGGAAACACACTGACTGAATTAAGTTTAACTGTTGAGTATTTGATACCAGCTGGAGAACAGAGTGATGGACGGTGGAGTGGGGGCCTCAGCATCTAGTGACTACCTCTGAGATGGACAAAGTTCCACTCAAGTCAAGGGTAACAACAGGGGGAAGCTGGGGGGAGGGGGTGGAAGGGAGGAAGGGTGGGTGGGAGGGGGGGAGAGGGGAACTTGGGGTGGGGATTAATGGTATCTTAACATTGAGGATGAGGGAGATGGCTATGCGGGGTTGGGGGGAGGGGGGAGAATCATGTGTGTATTGTGCTTCTCAAGGGGATGTTATCTATGTCAATTTTTGTGGCAGCTTTGGTAGGCAAGTGTGCTACGTATGGGATCCGGGGGGAGGCTGGGCCCCTGGATTCACAGTTGCGGGAAACCTTGGTTTGCGACATACTTTGGGAAGGGATGTCTAATTGTAGATTGGTAACTTGGAATGTGGGGGGAATCACATCCCCGATCAAAAGAACAAAAATCTTGGCTCACCTGAGGCGCCTTAAGGCAGATATAGCATGTCTTCAGGAGACAAGATTGTCAGAGGAAGAGCATGCAAAGCTGTGCAAATCCTGGGTGGGCCAGGTTCACTCGGTATCATCGGGAGGGAGACGGAGCGGTGTGGCTATTTTGCTTCACAAGAGGTTGATGGTCACTTCCGAGGTACTCTTACAGGACCCTTTAGGCAGATATATATTGATAAAGATGTTGCTGCAAGGTAGAGAGATATATCTATTATCAATATATGCCCCCACGCTCTATGATAGGAATTTTTTCCCTGAGCTATTAAGGGCTTTGGTACCATATCAAGGTAAAAACCTTATTCTTGCAGGTGATATGAACCTCTTAATAGATCCTGAGATTGACTGCACAGGCTTCCGTAGCGACGGGAATACAGGAAGAACAGCGCAGGGGGTGCTGGAGGAGTTTACAATCTCACTGGATTTGGTAGACACTTGGAGGGTATTACATCCTGGGGAGCGAGATTTTTCTCACAGGTCCCGGGCCCATGGATCCTGGTCCAGACTAGATTATATATTTGTATCATCAGTGCTCTTCCCCTGTGTACTAGCATCCCATATAGAGGAGGTGGTAGTTGCGGACCATGCACCTGTTTGGATAGAATTGGAACCGCCGGGGAGCTTTAAACCAGTCCCGACCTGGAGATTCCCAGGATATTTAATTAAGGATAAAGATTTTCAGGAATTTCTGAGGGGTCGATGGGAGGAGTATGTGTCCCACAATGAGCAGCATCAAACTAACCCCCAATTATTTTGGTGTGCTGCGAAGGCTGTACTGAGAGGGGAGATAATATCATATACGGCGGCTCGTCGAAAGAAAACGGCTGCGAGCCTTGTAAATTTACAACGACAATTGAGAAAGGCTAAACTCTTAAGTCTTCACTCCCCGACCCAAGCTAATAAGGACGCATATGTAGCATTGCAAGTGTCTATTAATACTTTGCTGCATGAGCATACACAGCGTAGGTGGTTATTTCAAAAGTTCCGCTTTCATAGATTCGGGAACCGCACAGGCGGGTTATTAGCTCGTTTGGTTAAGAGCAAACGGGGTACGCGGACTATCACGGCTTTGAAAGATAGTACAGGAGTGGTGGTAAACCGACCGGAGCGTTTGCTGCGGATATTGCAAGATCACTTCCAGGCAGTTTACAGAGGGGGAGACCGGGCAGATAGGAATTCAATGAATGACCTTTTAAATCGGGCGGATATGCCCAGATTGTCCGATCAAGCGGTAATGGAGTTGGACATGCCGCTACAGATGAGAGAGTTACAGAAAGCAATTAAGGGATTGCGGCCGTTAACAGCTCCAGGTGAAGACGGCTTCTCGGGAGAGTTCTTTAAATTGATGCAGGCTCCTATGGGGGGAGCATTGCTTGATTATCTGCAGGCAATCGTACAGGAGGGCGCGATTCCGGGTAGGGAAAATACAGCCCTCATCTCACTCATACTAAAACCGGGTCGGCCACCCGAAGATCCAGCATCATATAGGCCTATCTCATTGATTAATGTGGACATCAAACTCCTTGCAAAGGTAATGGCCAACAGACTGGCTGCCCGGATTGCAGAGTTGGTGGATGTGGCACAAGTGGGCTTCATTCCTCGCAGACAATCAGTATTGCATGTCCGCAGAATCCTACTGGCTATGGCACAGAGCAAATATACACAGTCACCGTTACTAGTGGCAAACCTAGATGCTGCTAGGGCTTTTGACCAGGTGGACTGGAAATATTTGTTCCATGTCTTGGAATGGGTGGGGATCCCTGAGGGGTTTTTAAGAGCAGTTAAGGCGCTCTACTCAGGCATGTTGGCGCAGATTGTAGCAGGTCGGCACCTTTTGAAGTGCAACGCGGCACGCGGCAGGGCTGCCCATTGTCCCCGCTTCTATTTGACCTTTCTTTAGAGCCCTTGCTGCGGATACTTAATAAGACACGTAAGATTCAGGGCATTAATGTAGGGGGGAGGAGCTTCGTGCACTGGCGTACGCGGATGACATCATGCTTTTGCTCGCGGATCCCCAAGCCTCTTTAGAATATGTTTTAAAGGCAGTGGAACAATATGGTGCGGTGTCCGGGTTTTCCCTTAATCTTCAAAAGTCATGTGCGATGGCACCGGATGATGATACGTTCCAAGAGTGGAGAGGTCAATTTCCGTTACGTCGGGAAGATGTAGCGCTAAAATACTTAGGGATTTGTATACCTAGGGATTTAACACTTTTATACGAACATAACATCAGAACACTTATGGCGCTGACGAAAAAACAGTTGCTGCTCTGGCAGGCCCTGCCATTATCTCTGTGGGGAAGGATAGCGCTGTACAATATGCTGGTAGTGCCGAAATGGGTATATGTTTTTCAGCAGCTCCCGCTCTTTCTAAAAAAAAAAGGGATGAGAATAAACTGGGGAAAATGTTGCAAACATATTTATGGAAAGGGAAACGCCCCAGACTAAAACTCTCTATGATCTTGACACCTAGAGAATATGGGGGTATGGGAATGTTAAACCTTCGCTCATTAACAGTAGCATGTTCTATGCGCCACATAAGTGATTGGTTCCGAGGCTCTTCGGATTTCTCCCTGACGGCTATAGAGACCTCTATCTTTCCGGAGATCCAGTTCAGTCACCTGTTACATACTGGAGGTAACTTACCACAGGCGGCGTTGAAACGCCACCCATTGCTGGGATCCCTACGAGTGACCTGGAGGTGGCTTTGCCGTCGTCATCAGCTTTCCGCTAAAGTGACGCCATACCTCTCAATCTGCAACAATCCGGATTTCCCACCGGGTCAGGGAACCAGTGTGTTCCAACAATGGGAAAAGAAGGGTATAATATATTTGGTGCACATCATAGACGAGGAGGGTAAGATCCGGCCTTTTGCCGCCTTGCAACAACAGTATGGGATCCCAGCGAGACATTTTTTTGCGTATCTCCAATTAAGACATTATGTCAAGACTTTACCCTGGACGGACCTGACGGAGGATGTGTCCGACATTCTCTCTGAGGCTTATACGTTGGGTGCTCAGCTGTGTGTGCCATTAAGATTTCATCACCGGAAATTAAAGGACACGACTGTAGAGCTACATTATGCGTCCTTGGCAGCAGACTGGTCCAAAGATTTAAACTATGAGGTGACTGAGGAGATGTGCAAAGCATACTTAAAACAATTATATGCGCGGCGTTTGTCAGTAGTACAGCGCAAAAAATTATATAGATTTTTGTTAAGACTGCACATCTCTCCCCTGCGGGCATTTAAGGCAAAAATTTCCAGTTCGGGGGTCTGCCCAAAATGTGGGGCGGTTATGGCCTCCTTAGGGCACACGTTCTGGCTTTGCCCGGAGGTACAGAGTTTCTGGAGAGCAGTGCTACAGACTATAGATTTGTGGTGGGGGTGTACTCTTACTTGTGACCCCATGTTGCTATTTAATAGCTTTAAATTTACAACACAACCTCCGGCGGGGTGTAAGAGATTCGTGCAACTAGCAATTTTTTGCGGTATCCACGCCATCCTGACAGCTTGGATGATGCCACAGGGCCCCCACATCTGGAGGTGGAGATCTCAGTTAATTCATCAAATGAGAATAGATAGGTGTGGGGTGCATAACATGGATAGTGTTCCGGGCACCAGGTTTAGAGAGATGTGGGAACCTGTGTGGACCACCTTGCCACCTAAAGGGAGAAGTTACATCTTAAACATTTAAACAGCACACATGAAGGGAGGGTGGGTAGGAGGGGGGGAGTTGGGAGGGATGGGATAGAGGGAGTGGGTTTCTGAGCCATACTAGATTAGTGAAGGGGAGAGGGAGGAGATAACTGGAACGCCAGAGTAGTCGGCTCTACTCATTGACAGTGGGTCAGGGGAGTTTGGCCCGATTGGGGGTGGATACATCTGGTTAGATCGTTTGTGAGGGTCCTTCCCCCATGTTAAGTGGTTAGGGAAGTGGGCCGGAGGCTATAAGTACCAAAGCCTCTGGTCTTACGTGCGGACGCTAGTCCTTCACTTATAAAGTGTAAATGGTTTTCTTAAAGTTCTTCTTGTTTAGTTTGTCAGGTTGCTGGTACAGGGGAGGGGGGGGGGAGGGAGAAATGGGGAATGCGAAATTTGTTATAATCCTTAAATATGTGACATCTTGAAGCACACACGTGTTATTTCTATGTTGAGATATGTACCTGCAATATATGTATTGGATTATCAATAAAAGAAGATTTAAATAAATAAAGTACTTCAATACAATTTTGTCGCAGTGTAGTGAAATCCAAGAATCCAACTTTGTTGTGTTACATAACCTTTTGCTGACTGTCTTCAAGTTATTCCCTTATTTCCCCCCCTCCAACATCACACAAGACAACTTGACTTTATCTCCCACCTCTTCCCTCTATTATCTCTAACAGAGTAATATTATTTAGGGATCAGGATTCTAATATTTCAGATACTTCTTCCCTTCCTCACTTTTCCCAAATCCTCGGTATCTTTGCACCCTTCCTCCCTTCCCTTCCCATCCCTCCCTACCCCCCACCCCTACTCAAATATTTTCTATCTTTTAACTGATTTTTAATCCACAATGGGACATTACCTCCTGTCCTGTTACTTTCTAATTTCCTCAAGAGTCTTTCATGAGATAATTTGTCAAATGCCTTTTGAAAATCCAGATACAAAACATTGACCAGCTTACCGTTATCCACATGTTTATTCACCCCAGTGGTGTGCTGGAGCCGGCTCGCAAGAGCCGGTTGTTAACTTTGCTTGGCTCTTGCGAGCCAGTTGTTGAAATGCGTGAGCCGGCTCTCCTCCCTCCCTCCCTCCTGATCCAGTCCCTCACATCACTGACCTGACTCTTCTAATTCTTCAGGGCAGGCAGTCTTGCCTGCCCGCTGCCAGCGTTGACTCTCCTCCCCTGGCGCTGCCGGTTCGCGCTTTAAAAATGGCCGCCGAGACTTCCAGAGGCGGCCTCGCGAGACTTCTGCTGAAGTCTTGGAGGCCGCGCTTGTAAGTCTCGGTGGCCATTTTGAAGCGCGAACTGGCAGCACCAGCGGGGGAGAGTCAGCGCTGGCAGCGGGCAGGCAAGACTGCCTGCCCCAAAGAATTCAAAGAGTCAGATCGGTGACGTGAGGGACCAGATCCGGAGGGAGGGAGGAGAATTCGCCGAACAACTCGGGAGGGGGTGGCAGGGGAGAGAAGGGAGTTGCTGGGCATTTGTGGATGGAGGGGAGAGAAGGGTTGCTGGATATGGGTGCATGCAGGGCAGGGGAGAGGAGGGTCACTGCTGGACATAGGTGGATGGAGGGCAGGGGAAAGGAGGGTCACTGGGTATGGGTGCATGCAGGGCAGGGGACAGAAGGGTCGCTGGGTATGGGTGCATGCAGGGTAGGGAAGAGGAGGGTCACTGCTAGACATGGGTGGATGGAGGGCAGGGGTAAGGAGGGTCACTGGGTATGGGTGCATGCAGGGCAGGGGAGAGGAGGGTCACTGCTGGACATGGGTGGATGGAGGGCAGGGGAAAGGAGGGTCACTGGGTATGGGTGCATGCAGAGCAGGGGAGAGGAGAGGAGGGTCACTGCTGGACATGGGTGGATGGAGGGCAGGGGAGAGGAGGGGAGAGAGAAGAAATGCTGAACATGGATGGAGGGGAGGGAAGAGTGAGGAAGGAGATGAGATGACGGAAAAGGAAGAGAGGAGAAAAACTGCACATGGATGAAGAAAATAGAAGCTGAGGACCAGAAATGAAGAAGAAAGGAGGAAAGGAAAGAAATAAATGGAAAGGAAGCCCTGGAAACGGAGTTAAGAGGACAGATAGCAGCAGAATCGGATACTGGGCCAGCATTATCAGAAAAACAGTCACCAGACAACAAAGGTAGAAAAAAAATAATTTTATTTTCATTATAGTGTTTGGAATATGTTCACTTTGAGAATCAGGTGCTCAACATTAAAAGTTTATATTTATTTACTTACTTATGGCATTTTATCGCACATTAAACATGAATTAGATTGGAACCTGGGATCATTTAATTTTTTTTTCCTGGAGTAATGCATTGCCACCCCCCCCCCCCTCCCAGGCTCTCTCCCCGGCTATAGCCAGCTCTGCAATTTGGGGGGGGGCGCAGAGGGGGACTGGGGAGAGAGCCTGTTGTTAAACATTTACCAGCACACCACTGATTATATCTGATCATGTTATGGTCACTTATCAAGTGGCCCCAGCACCATTAACTCCTGCACCAGATCTTGCACTCTGCTTCAGTCTAGGTTTAGAATTGTTCCCCCTCTTGTTGGTTCCTGTCACGTCTGTGGTCGTGACCACCCTCAGACTTACCCTATTTCTGGGAATCAGTGTCTGTGCTGGTTTCTGTCTACTTCTGAGTTGGCTCTGTTTCTGTCTCTAGGTGCTGGCCACTTCCAGCATGGCGCTGATTGCCTCAGTATACTGCACCTGTGTGGGTTTAACCTCTCTGTGCTTCAGTATACTGTTCCTGAGTTAGCTCTGTCTCTGTCTCTGTGGGCTGGCTGCTCTAATGGCTTCACTACTCTACACTTGTGTGTATTGGGCCTCTCTGTACTTCAGTGGGCTGTTCCTGAGGTAGCTCTGTCTCAGGCTGGGTGGGCTGGCTGCTTCCAGCCTGACACTAATTACCTCAATAGACTACACCTGTGTGGGTTAGGTCTCTCTGGGTTTCTGTATGCTCCTTGCCTGTGGCCTGAAGGGGTGACCTCATCTGTCAGGGCCTTCTTAAGGAACTGGTGTTCTGGTCTTCAGTGCCTTTGCATTGCCAATGACTACGCAGTGCCTTAGGTCCCAAGGTTAGTGTGCGGTTTGCACAGTTAGCTTTCCTTGCTTTTCTTGTGGGCTTCCATCCCTTCTGCTTTGCTAGTTACTATCACCTGTGGGCCTTGCCTTCTGGCTCAGGGTATTATTGCTCTGGGTGTAGTATTCTGCCTAGTCTATTACTTACCTGTGGGCTTCTTGCTTTCCTGCTCTGGGTATTATTGCTCTGTGGGCTTTCAGCTCTTCTGTGTCTATTGTTCTGTGGGCTTTCAGCCCTTCTGTGCCCATTGCTCTGTGAGCCTCCAGTCTATCTGTGTATATCCCTTTTATCTGTGGGCTTCCAGGCCTTCTGGCTGTATTACTGCGGCCTGGGGGTTTCCAGCCTTTCTGTGGGCTTCTAGCCTTTCTGGGTGTATCTCTCTGACCTGTAGGCTTTCAGCCTTTCTGTGTGTATTATTCTCTATGGGCTTCTAGCCTTTCTGTTATCCCTGTGCAGTGGCTCTGCTCCCTGTCTGAGGTTGGTTAGCGGCTGATGCTGCAGCCATTTCTCTCCTTTCTATCTGTTAGCTACTGTAGCTCCAGTCTAACCCTTCCTCTGGCAAGCGTATCTGTCATTCCCATTCCCTTGAGCTTAGCTTGTATGTAGCTCCTGTATCCTGCTTCTCAAGCCTGAACCCTGCTGTAGGATGTTGTTCCTGGATTCCTTGTTGCTTGCCTCTTCAGCTCCAGCCCAGCCACTCCAGTCCTGTCTACTTCAGCCCGTCTTAGGGTTGCCTGTCTCCTGTTGGATGGTTTTGCCTGCTGCTGCCACCTCCGTGACAGCGGCCCAAGGGCTCACATTTCCCCGAGAGACCTGACAGTTCCTGAACCAGCTGCTCCCTAAAGCAGTTCATGATTTCATCAAGGCATTTTACCTGCCTAACATGCCCTGATGTTTTCGCACAAAAGAGGAAGCAGGCAGGCAGTGCCTTCTAGTGTCTGTAGGTGACGTATTTGATGCTTAGTGATACCAGTGTACAATGAGTTACAGTTATGCAGTCATGAAACCAAAAATGCATTAAAGAGAGTTTGCATAGTAGAGCAATCAAAAAGGCTACGAAGCATGTGAAGGCGATGGAGCAACAGAAAACCTAATTGTAATACACATGAAATTTGATTCTGAAAAGTACAATGGGAATTAAATATTACCCCCAAATATCAAAATGATTGTACTGGTTGAATGTGCATATCAAACAGATAAGAAATCAAGGTCAGCTGTGGATGATATCCAGACATCCAACATGCTACTGTTTTCTCTGGATTAAAAACTAATTTGTAAGAGTGCAGACATTGCAATAAAGCTGTAAGACAATCTTGCAAAGGCTGGAGATTTGGTGTGAGAGGTGAAGTCAGATAGATTAAAAGAATATCATCAGTGTAATAGAAAGCTTTGATATTGTAATCTTGTGCAACTCTAGCCAATGGAGTTAAGAAAATATTGAAAAGTAAAGGAGAAAGATTAGAACCCTGTGGAACGACGGTCACGTGATGCCTGCTACTTGAGAAGACACGGGAGGACGAGGCTCCGCGCCTACCCACCCCAAACTTGCTATATTACAGGTTAAAACCTAACGACGAATACCACAAAAACTACCCAAGCAGCGAGAAAGCGCGGGTGAAAGCTGAGGAAGCGCCAAGGGCGGAATGCCCCCGAAATCACATAAAAAAAACGACGACCTCTGAGAAACACGAGCCAGGCAAGATGGCGGAACATCGAACAGCACAGAGCATGCCTGCCGCGGTGGGTGCGGACTGGGCGCAGGAAATCTCCCACTCGGTGTCCGCTGCTCTGGAAGATAAACTGAATAAATTGCAGTCGGCGGTGGACGAAATCAATGAAAAATTCGACTCCCATGCAGCACGACTTACCGCCGTGGAGAGCAGGCTGTCCGCAAGGGAGGAAGAAGCCCAACACGCTGCCACGCGGTTGGAGATGCTCCAAAAAGAACTGGAAGAAATGAAAGAGAGAGTCGAGGAGCAGGAAAATCGCTCCCGACGAAACAACCTGCGGGTGACCGGACTGCCAGAAACGGTGCTCGACAAAGACTTATATGATTTCTTCTCCAAATGGCTGCCTGAACACCTGGGCCTGGAAGAGAACCAGAGCCATTATGCATGCGACAGAGCCCATCGGATTGGGAATCGGGGAGACAACAACTCCAGACCCCGCATAGCGATTGCGCACTTCGTGAACTGGCAGGCAAAGGAAAAGATATTGAAGGCTTCGAGAGGCAAGGAGGGATTACAATATGAGGGCCGCCGCTTATTATTATTTAATGATTATTCGACGCGAGTGGCGCTACTAAGGAAAGCCATGGCACCTACCTGCACTGCACTCTACAAGAAGGGGGTGCGATTTGCCCTGATATACCCAGCCAAGTTGAAAATATGGACTGATGGAAAGACTATTATTCTTAATGATGCAGCTACGGCAAAAGAATATATGAGCAAACTTAATCAGCTGGAAGCATCGAGGCCTAAGGACCCAGAGTAAAATGGCCAGGAGGATATGAAAAGATAAAAGCGCTACTTGCTTGGTGTTGTTTTACGTTAAAGGATATGAACTTAATGTACTCCAGTGTCACTGCCAAGAAAGGCAAGAGTTGGTTTTGAGCGCCTCTCCCTTCCTCAGCAAGATTGGAAGATCTGGCGGTGGGGAGGAAAACTGCGATGAGCACGTGCAACATGTTACAGGGAGAGGTGAAAACACTATAGATAATACATAAACTGTAAAGCCTTTCTTGGTTAAGTTGGTTGGACATAGTTTTAAAACTGGAGATGGGCAGCCGTAGTGCCTTTAAGACACTGTGGACTGTCGGGAACATACCTGTAGTGGGCAATGGGTAAATATTTGTTACGACATAGTTACTAGAGGGGTGGGGGAGGGGGGCTTCGGATATCCTCGGGTTGGACTGAGTAGGTGAAGGATGTGGGGAAAGAACATGGTAAGAGGGAGGGAGGGACGAAGGGGGGGGAACGGGAGGGGGGGTGTGAGTGTGTGAATGAGAACGAATTAGAAGGGGGAGGGGAAGGGAAGGAAAGGATAAGAATTGAAAGAAGGGCCTCGGCAGATGAGGATGCATGGAAAATGGGAGATCAGGGATATGAAGGGATTCAGGTGAATAATGGGAAGAAGCAGAAGAAATATGGGAAATATAATTGGACTGATGATACGATTAAAACCCTGCAGGTCGGGCTGGGAGACTGGCAGGGTACAACACACAATGAGCTGGGTTATTACGCACACCTATTGTTAGTATGGGAAGTTTGAAAATTATTACGCTTAATGTGGATGGCCTACACTCACCCATTAAGAGAAATAAAATTCTCTCATGGTTGAAGAGAGAAAAAGCTGATATTGCATATCTACAAGAAACCCATCTCACGGCTTCAGAACACCAAAAGCTGAAACGGGGATGGGTTGGAGAGAGTGGGTACTCAGCATATAACTCCAGACAGAGAGGAGTAGCAATTCTAATTCATAAACAAATCCCATTTCACTGCCATAAAGTGATTCAAGATAAAGAGGGTAGATATGTGTTAGTTATGGGTGAATTATGGGGACAGCAAATTCTTCTTTGTAACATATATGGACCCAATGTATACTCCCATAGGTTCTTCTCTGATCTTGTGGCTAGAGTGATTCCTTACTCCAATTATCAGGTTATAATAGGAGGGGATTTTAACATAGTAGCGGACCCCACTAATGACTGTAAACCCAAGAAAACGAGGGTGCGAAGCTGGGAAGACAGGGGAATACCCTTCGTGATGTCTCAGTTGGGGTTGGTAGATATTTGGCGACTCCTACACCCCCAGGATGGGGAATATACATTTTATTCACACCCACATAAGATATATTCGAGACTAGACTACTTACTGGTGGCGCCCTCTTTGGTCCCAAAAATTGTAAAAGCAGATATAGTGGATAGTGCACTTAGTGATCACTCGGCAGTTTCGGTGGCGGTTTCCTTTGCGGCGGAGCCGGGCGAGAGGGTGTGGCGGCTTCCCCCCTACCTTTACCAGGATAAAGAGTTTAGAGAATTTCTGCGTCTTAAATGGTTAGAATATCAGACACATAATAACACGCCAGAAGTTAGTGCTAGTACATACTGGGAGGCATCCAAAGCAGTCATGAGGGGATATATCATTGCATATATGGCGGGTAAGAAGAAGCAAAGAGAGGCAGACTTGCTGCGGCTCTCGCAGGAATACCATCATATAAGGAGGGCACATATGCAGACTATAAATCATACACACAAGGTGCAACTGACCCAACTCAAAAAACAAATCGATGCATGCGAGAGCAGAGAGGGATATATACTATCAGCGGTTTAAATTGTTTAAATGGGGTAGCAAAGCGGGAAGGTTGTTAGCAAACCTAGTGAGGCCTCCACGTAAAAAGCAATTAATCTTTTCCATAAAGAACGCTAGAGGAGAGGTATTTACCACTGAGGCCCAAATTATGCAACAATTTGTTCAATATTATAGCTCTCTATACAAGGAACGGGAATACAATCCTGTGCAATCGGCGGCTTTTTTTCAAGGGCTGCGGTTGCCAAAACTGGCAGGAGAACAACTGGATCTTCTAAATGGGCCCGTAACAGAGAAAGAAATCCGGTCCAGTATAAAAGCGCTGAAACTTACAAAGGCGCCAGGGCCAGATAGGTTTGGCCCTGAATACTATCGAATATTGAGTGACCTGGTAGCACCACCATTACAAATATGGTTTAACGGCATTGTGGGAGAGGGCCTGACCATACAACATAATGAAGCACATGTGGTGCTGTTGCCAAAACCCGGTAAAGACGTGGAACAAGTGGGCTCATACCGACCAATATCCTTGTTAAACCAAGATATTAAGATTTTAGCGGCTGTCTTGGCTAGGCGTTTGAATCAAGTGCTACCCGAACTCATCCATGAGGATCAAGTGGGCTTTGTGCCGGGTCGTCATGGCTCCATGAATATAATGCGAGCTTTGATGGCCATTCACAAATTCCGTGGAGAGGGGGGACTAGAAGTTATAGCTGGGCTCGACATGGAGAAGGCCTTTGACAACATATCTTGGCGATACCTATTTGAGACCCTGGGACATTTTGGGATATCAGGCCCAGTGGTGTCTTGGATTGAGGCTCTCTATAGAAACCCCGTGGCCCGGTTAATGGTAAATGGGAAGCTCACAGAGAGGTTTCCTCTGGGTAGAGGCACCAGACAGGGATGCCCCCTATCCCCAATCCTCTTTTTATTGGCAATTGAACCACTGGCCATAAGAATACGTAGTACAACACAAATACGGGGGATCCAAGTACGAAACAGGGAGCTCAGGCTTAATTTATTTGCTGATGACATTCTTCTATACTTGGCAAATGGCCCCAGAGATTTGCCTAGGGCACTCGAGTTAATTAGAGAATTCGGAGATATATCGGGACTGAGAGTGAACTGTGCCAAGTCAGAGCTGCTCCCGTTGTCGGGAATAGAAGGAGATCCTGGGATGGAGGGATTACCCATAACACCAGTCAAAGGAGCAATGAGATACTTGGGGGTCTTCCTTAGTACCAACGCAAAACTTTTTTATAAGAAAAATGTAATTAATCAGATAGAGAACATTAGGCAACTGTGTGTTAGGTGGAAAGACCTACCACTCTCCTTGATGGGCAGGGTAGCTTTGGTCAAAATGATCCTTCTCCCAAAAATTCTCTACCCTTTACAGGCAGCACCTATATGGGTGTTAAGAAAAGAAGAGCGACTGTTTCGATCAATTCTTAGGAACTTTGTTTGGAGAGGGAAGGGGGCAAGGATAAGCCAGGTTAAACTCTCCCTCAGGAGAGAGAGGGGTGGATTGGGCCTACCAGATCTTCGCATGTATAATGTTGCAGCGCTAATGCGCTTTATTTATGAAGGAATCATAGGCCAGCAGAGATACCTACCAGAACGAGGGATGGAGATCTGGAGTAGACCTTGGTCCTTTATTAATTTATGTTTAAATCATTTTTATTTGATTCAACAACAAAGTCCTCCACATATATTTACCTATTTGTTCAAATACAACTTCAATTCTTAACAAGTTCACATTCCTTGGGTTATATGTTTTGTTCCCAAACCTCCCTCCCTTCTCCTATGCAATGTTTCAACAGCATAGATAACAAAACAATCAACTTATAAGAACAGTTCACAGTTTTCCCATCTCTAATCTTAAATCTTCGTACTTTCCCACCCCCCACCCTTCCCGCCCCAGCCCGACTTTTACTTTCCTTTTGTTTCTACTATGTAATTAGTTCAAAAGTTCAATAGATAACTACGTGCTGCTGGTGTCATAGTGTCCCAAAAGGGATGCCACGTCTGTCGAAATTTTTTCCCAGTCTCTGAGTCAAAGTCTTTTACAGCCATTCGCTCTATCCGCAACAAGTATATCATACGGGTCCGCCATTGTTGCCATGTGGGATATTTATGTGACATCCATTCAGATAATATTGTCTGCTTGCCCACAATTATTGCCCGTAGTACAAATGCTGTATATCCTTTTCTGGGCCTTGTCCCCAGCTTGGGCTGTCCAAAGAGTAAAGAGAACTCATAGTGCCACCGCTGACCCCATATCCTATTCGCAGTAAGTATGATTTGTTTCCAAAACTTCTGGATACCCACACAGGACCAGTACATGTGGCCCAAGGTTGCTCCTTCCGCGCCACACTTCGGACATTCTCCCCAGGGAGACAACCCCATATAAAATGCTCTCTTCGGTGGGATGTGCAGCCGCAAGGCCATCTTATATTGTAACTCCCAGTGTGCCGCTAAATTTGTGACTCGTCTTATCTGTAGGATATGTGTTTTCAACTGTTGTGTTGTAATCCCTTCTTGCAAATCTGCTGACCACTGTTGTGCCAGTCTGTGGTATTCCAGTTCAGGGGCCGTGTCTCTTATATGTCTATGGTGATATGACATAGGCACCCTCTGTTGAGACTCCAGCGAAAAAGCCGCTGATAGCTCCTCTTGTACATCTTCTGTCAATGATGTCCATGGTAAAGATGATATATAATGCTGTAATTGCCCGTAATAAAAGTAATCCTTGTCTGGCAGAGCATATTCTTCTTGTAGGTCAGAGAATGTCTTGATTTTGCCTTCTCTAGTCACCACTTGGAGCAGATAGATAATGCCTTTGTCTTTCCATCTGTGAAAAACAGTGTATAATTGTCCTGGAACAAAGGCGGGATTATCACATATAGTCAAATACGGTGTTATTTTTGTCGAAAAATGGTGTAAACGGCACACCCATCCCCACACTGCTTTAGCAGCGTTCATAATTCCAGAATGTTTCAGAGTATTTGGCATGTGTGCACCAGTACTATGTAAATAACAACTAAAATGAGTTTCCGGGGTTGAGCCCAGCTCCATAGCCGCATTAGTATAGTCACTCGTATGCCTATACCAGTCATTTATTTGCCTCATGCCACTAGCAATAGTCAAAAATCGTATGTTTAGGAGTCCCAGCCCCCCATATTCCACTGGTATACTTAAGGATGAAATGGGGAGGCGAGCTTTTTTTCCTTTCCAAAGGAACTTTTGTATATGTTGGTTCAGGAGCCGCTCATCCCTCCCCTTCAGGTATAATGGAACTGTTTGAAATATATATGTCCATCGTGGGGCAACACTCATATTAAACAATGCAATCCTCCCCAGTAAGGACACGGGGAGTGCGCTCCAAGCTTGTAACTTCAGTTTAGTTTCACTAAGCAGTTTTTGCAAGTTTAGTTCGTATAATTGGGCCAGGTCTGCAGGGATGCGCACTCCTAAATATTTAATGAAATTCTTTTCCCACATGAGAGGAAATTTGTTTTTCCATCCCTGGTGTTCTCCCTGTACCACCTCCAGAGCGTACGACTTAGATAAATTTAACTTAAAGCCCGAAAGCCGGCCAAATTTCTCTATTTCTTTTAACAATGCTGCCATGGAGCTAGGCGGATCCGTTATTGTTAACAATAAGTCGTCAGCAAAGGCCAACACCTTTACAGTCTGGCCCGCCACCGACACCCCTGCTATACTTCCTTGTCTCATTAATGTACGCAACAGTGGCTCCAGGAATATTACAAATAAGGCTGGGGATAGGGGACATCCCTGCCTTGTTCCCTTCATGATCTCAAATTCTTCTCCCCTTATCCCATTTACAAGTACACTTGCCCCTGGTTTACTGTAAAGTGTTTTAACTGCCTGCATGAACCAACCCTGTATCCCCATCGTGTTCATAGTTTGAAATAAGTATCCCCATCCCACCCTGTCGAACGCCTTTTCGGCATCCATACTCACGACTACTGCTGGTTCCTTCCTATCTTGGCAACTCGACATTGCCAACAATAAACGTCTAACATTATGTGTTGCCTGCCTATTTCTCACAAATCCAACTTGTTCTGTATTAATCAGTTTTGGTAAATACTGTGCTAATCTTTTGGTAAGTATCCCTGCCAGCATTTTCGTATCAACGTTTATTAATGATATTGGTCTAAAATCCTCCGCTCTATTCAATAGTTTCCCTGGTTTAGGTATCAACGTGATTAAAGCCGAGTTTGCATATGCCGGAAACACCCCTTTTTCTATCACTTCTTCATAATATTCCAGCAATGCCACCTGTGCCTCCTGGGGCAATGTTTTATAATACTCCCCTGTGAAACCATCAGGGCCTGGTGCAGAGCGCTGCTTTAATCCCTTAATTGCCTGTTGCAGCTCATTTAAATTCAGCGGAGCGTTAAGAACGGCCACTTCTTCAGGTGACAGTGTGGAAAGACCCGCCTTGGTTAGGTAGTCTTGTATTAAACTGTCTTTTGGGGGTGTCTCAGACGAGTAGAGCGAGGCATAATATCTAGTAAAAATTTTCCCTATTTCTTTTTGTTTTACTGTAAGCCTGCCTCCCGCGTCCTGTAGAGCAGCCACCACCCGGGGTCCCCCCCAGTTCTTTATTACCCTAGTCAATAAACGCCCTGTCCTATTCCCAAATCGCTGCAGCTTGTATTTATAATATATCGCTGATTTAGTCTCATTTCCGTGAAGTAAGGTGTTCAAAGTAGTCTGCACCACTTTCAGGTTCTCTAAGTTATGCGGCGTGGGTCTATGCATATGAGTACGCTTTGCTCTAGCCAGTTGCTTCTCCAACTGGAGTATGGTTGCAGCTCGGCGTTTCTTTCTTAGATTACAATAAGCAATGATATCCCCCCTAAGAACTGCCTTTGATGCAGACCAGTACAAAATCGGGTCTGTCAGTGCATGTACCCCATTATGTGTTGCGTATTCCTCCCATCTTTTTGCCAGGTATTCCTGAAAGTGGGGATCATTATGGAGATACGCTGGATATCTCCACCCTGCCCCCCATCACCATCTCCAGGTGCCTCTAAGTCTATCCACACCAGGGCATGGTCTGATATCTCCTCCGGCCCTATACAAGCTGCCCTCACCTGGGAGAACATAGACCTCTCTATAAGTATATAATCTAATCTCGCTAAGGTACCATGGGCCCTAGATCTATGTGTATAATCTCGCTCACCAGGATGTAACACCCGCCACACATCTACTAAATTCAAAGTTTTTATAAACATTGGCAGTTCCTTAGCTCTTTGCCCAGAGTAGTGCAGGGAAGTCGGGTTGGAGGTGTCGTCTGTTGGGTCTAAAATTAAATTGAAATCCCCAAGAGCTAAAATCTTCTCTATTTTGTACTGAAGACATCTACTCCCCAAATCCCGAAAAAATTCTCTATCATGCTCATTTGGGCCATATATTCCTACCAGTAAAAATTCCATACCTTGTACCCATACCCGTAATATAATGGATCTACCCTGCTTCCCTTTCTCCTCCACAGATACCTTGCACGCTAATCCTTTTCGAAAAAGTACTGCTACTCCTCCCTTCCTTCCCTTAGCAGCCACCGCATAGCATTCTCCCACCCACGATCTCTGTAATTTTTTGTGTTCCTCATCACTAAGGCGTGTTTCCTGCAGGCAGGCAATATCAGCTCGGTGTCTTTTAAGGGCTGTCAAAATTTTATTCCGTTTTATAGGGGATGTAATACCCCCTACATTCCATGTTATCACTCTAAGTGGCATGTCTGTAGATTATCTCTAATCTTCTAGTTTGGACTTGTCTTGCATATTTATAGAACCATTACTTTTTGAGTCTCTACTTGTCTCCCTCATAGGTATTCCATATATTGTACTATTAACAAGGCCCCAGCAGGTATCATATACGTCAGGCTTCCCCCTTTCCTCCCTCTCCCCTCCCCCCTCCCATCCCTTTAACTTCCCATCTGTGCATTCACCCCTTTCCATCCCCCTAGTCAAACCAGGTGATGAAACTGTGACCCCAGTAACTGCTCAAGACCCCGCACTCCACAGGTTGTTATACATATTTACTCATACATAACTTACACGCCCCACCTCCGCAAGGCGTTCCTTTGGCTTTCAGTCAAGTCCAGATCAAATAGCGTCCAGTACCTTGTTCTCTATTAAGTACTTTTGGCATCTGCCACTTAAGAAATGCTTGCCATTTGTCTTGCACAAAAATTGATAACTGGGCTGGGTATTGCAGTCTAAAACGGATTTTCTTCTGTGCCAAAGACGCACATATAACATGGAATTGTTTCCGTTTTTCTTGCACAATGGTAGAGTAATCCTGAAATATCAGTATATTCCTGTTGTTATGTTGTAAAGTATCTCTTTTGAGTTTAAAGCCTTGGAGTATTTCAATCTTGTGGCGGTAGTTTAGTATCTTCGCGATGACCACACGTGGCCGGTTTCGATCTGCCATTCTTCGGCCTACGCGGTGCGCCCTTTCTATCACAATTGGTCCCATTGTGTCCGTTAGGGCTAGTTCTTTAGAGAGCCACGTTTCTAACCACGTTTCAAGATTGCGCTCAGGTAATGCCTCATCCAGGCCCACAATGCGTATATTGTTCCTGCGCGCTCGATTTTCGTGGTCATCTATTAAGCTCCTCTGCTCCTCCAGTTGTTGGCGTAAACTTGCAATATCTGGGCCATATGTACGGGAGTCGTCCTCAACCGCCGAAACCCTGGTCTCCAGATCACTCACCCGGATCCCCAACCCATCCAGGGCTGTTTGGTAGGTTTCCAGTTTATTATTCAGCGCTATCCACTTCGGTTCCCAGGCCCTCTCGATCGCTTGTGTTAGTTGCGATAATTGGGAGTCTGTAAATGAGGGCCCTGGCGCCATTATCTCTTCAGCCAGCTTGGTCTCTCCGCTACTCACTTTATTCTTATCTTTCTTCGTGGTTTTTTGCGCCATTGCAGCGACCGGCGATTTAAGGTATTTTTCCATATACTGGAAACAGATCGCAGAGGCTTAACGTGCAATATTTAATCTTTAGCGGAGACGGGGTCTCGGAGCCTCGGGAGCGCGTTGCTTCCTAGCTCATGACGTCACCGGAAGTCCGCCATTCTCTTCTTTTTGCGCTTGTGTTAGGAGATTGCTTTTCAGTAATTTCTGTTTCAAATTTGGTGGCTGTTTGGGCTTTCTACCCACTATAAACCATAAAATTCTACTGTTTTGTCATTCTCAAAGCCATCCATCTCTCCCTCTCACCCACCCAGCTCTCCCTGTTTCTCACCTAACCTACCCCACCCTCTTCCAGTGAGACTGTCACTGGAATGCTTTTGTGTTCATTTATATATTCTGATAATTGTCAACATTTGCTTATTTGTGATCTGAAGGGGGGCTACCTTTGAAAGCAAATAAAAAAATGGATTTAGTCCAATATAAAAAGGTATCATCTTATTTTCTTTTTTATGTTTTGATTTCTATTTATTACCTGTAAAGAGTTAGGAAGAATGGCTTTTCCTACGATGTGGAAGGCACAGAAATGTTGGTATTTTGGATTGACTCCTGAATTTGTCTTGCTTCTGGCTATTACTATGTGATCTTTGTATGTTGTGATTTCTTCCTTGGGTATGAAGGTGTTAAAATCAGCTGCATACATGTGTACTTCACAGTCAATTCAACAGCCCTTTTACAACAGTGGAAGTTCATTTTCAAATCATTCATCTCACTTTTTGGTTTTAAAATCAGCTGTTCAATATGCTGCTTCTCAATCACATCCCATAATATTTAAGTTACTAATGTAACTGCAAAATCCAGCATATTAGCTGGAGGATCTCTGTGACAGGTAATCACTTGTTTACTCTTTCCAAAAATACTAGGGCTAGTGGGCATGCAATGAAGCTAAGAAGTAAATTTAAAACAAACCAGAGAAATATTTCTATACTCAACACGCAATTAAACTCTGAATTTGATGCCAGAGAATGTGGCCTTCGTCTGTCTAAGTATGGCAACACATATGTTATGTAGTTTTACTCACACTGATATGAGCGAGAAGAAGGTTTTGGTAAGGTCTAGCAAGGGTGAATTGTAAAACTAATGTTCCCTCAAGGCATAATTCATGACTGCCTGCCCCCAGCCCCCACCAGTTTCTAAAAGCAGGGGCTATGACTAATCTCTCCTGCCTCTGGCCCATCTTTCAACATGGCATCATCTGAACCTTATCAGTAAATTCTGACACACCACGAGGGGTCAGACACCACCATATTGAACAATAGCAGTGCTGGAGGCAGGAGCCATCGGGCATTACTCCTTTCTTGAAAGGTGGATCTAAGCCCAGTCGGGAAGCCAGGGAGGAGAGCTGCTGGACCTGGTGGCGGTAAGAGAAGGGAGAGCCAGGTAGGATAAGCCTAGGTAAGGAGGGAATTCAAGAGAGCCATACTGAAGGGTATGAATGCTGTTGGCACACACTGGCTGGTGTCATGCCCTGCATGGGAATAGGAATGGCAGCACAAGGTAAGGATAATACTTGCCTGGCTTACTGTGGTGCCAGGCATCCCACCTCACTGAAGACATCTGAGGTGGGCAGGGCACAGCAGCACTGAAGTGCAGGCCTTGTCTGAATACTGCACCAAGAAACTCTAGCTGTCCTTGGGTAGGAAGGTTTGCTCTGCTTCAGCCTTTTGGGTCCAAAGCGGCCCCAACTGACAAACATTAGTTGATTACTGCCTGAAAGAGAAAACTGCTGATCCTTTAGCCATCCAGTAAAACACAAGAGTGGACCAGGTATGTAACTTACCCAGCTATCAGGCTTTTGCCACACAGATTTGTAATGTTACAAATAGCTTCATAATGATTAGAACACTAGACTAAGGATTGGGGAAGACAGGTTCCAAATCCTACTCTGGATCTTGGGCAAGTCAATTCGCCCTTCATCGCCTCAGGCATAATTTGTATTGTAGCCCCTCTTTGGCAAAGGACATACCTATATTACCTGAACAGTAACTCCCCACTACAGTCAGATTTGAAAAGAAGTCTGAAATCCAAGTGGAGGAGTGGCCTAGTGGTTAGGGTGGTGGACTTTGGTCCTGAAGAACTGAGTTCAATTCCCACTTCAGGCACAGGGAAGTCACTTAACCCTCCATTGCCCCATGTAAGCCGCATTGAGCCTGCCATGAGTGGGAAAGCGTGGGGTACAAATGTAACAAAAAAAAATATATATATACAGTGCACACTAGTGCTGTCCAATTCGTTGATTTAAAAAAAAAAAAAATCAGAAGTCCCAATTCAGGACTTCCCCACCTCCATCCCGCTGCCGCCACCGCTGCTTTCCTCCCTCCCACTGTCACCCAAGCTGCTGCAGCTGAGGAAGTGACAACAGGCAGGGCTGGACCAGAACCGCACTGTGCCGCCATTGAAGAGTCCTTTTAGTCTCTTTTTCCCTCCCCCTTGCAGCCGTCATCTATGTACACTCAAAACAGAGCAATCCAACCTATGAGCTGCTGTCCACGTTGTCGTTCTTTATTGTTTGGTAGCATTTTTATTTAATCTCACTTATATTTTCAAACATGCCAGCTTGTGCAGCATATGGATGTACACAGAGGAAGTATAACAGAATAACTTTTCATAGGTAGAGTAGTAATTTGTATAAATCATAATCAGTGTGTCATTGGAGGGGCTGGTTATAGGGACACCCTAGCACGTTAATCATAGAGATATTTCTGTGATATATATTTATTTCTTCTTGGGAGAGGGGGGTTAATCTTTGTCTCCCGGCTGTGTGTTTGTATATAGATGGAGTAACCAAGTCGGCGTCAAGCTTCCTAATATGATTTGATAACAGCATTTTCTCAGTTATTACCCAAATGTGAACCGAATTATAATGCTAATAAGTTTGGGATGTTACTGGATTCTATTATTTGTCTCATTGTATTTCCAATTTTGGCACAGTATAAGTCATCAAACCAATGGACTGCATAAAAGAAAAGAGATGGCATGTGGGAACTTGCTCCTTTTGTTTGTGGAATGCAGTAGAACATTATAAAAATGCACTTGACTTTTTTATTACCTTTTCACAGAGAGCTATCGAATAATGAGGGAAGGGCTTCCTTCATGCAGAAGTTCTGTCCTTTATCCAGTGCTTACATGCTTTTGTTTGTTGTTGTTCTGTTTAAAGATTTTTTTTTAAGAAAAAAAATGTCATGCAGCTCTGCTTTTTGGGTGAAGGAAGCAGCTTCATGGCAGGAATATTTTACATTTCCTCTCTGCCCTAAGATTGGTGACTTGCTGGCCCTTTGTCCCACAGGTTCAAAGAAGTGAGCTGGATTGCATGGTGTTTTTGGTTCTTGGTCTCCTCTGGAAATTATGTTAGCTTTAGGATCACTTTTTTTTTTATAAAAACATATATTTGGTATCATGTCCTACTTATTCATGCAGGGCCCTTTTCTGTGGTTTGGTGGGGGGGGGTATATTTTGAACTTAATAAACAATAATTGTGGAGATAGTAATTGACATATTAGAGAAGTAGAGGCTGGTGCACTTTTAACCTGTCATCGCAAATGCTTTCTTGAATGTTTAAGATGCTCAATTGCTGCTGCCTGTTTGTGTTACTCTTAAAATATTAGCATAGGTCTGAGGCTATGGGCCTCTATATTTCAGTTAAGCTGAATCAAATCAACTCGAAAAAACAATTCACATGAGCAAATCGAATCAAAAAAATTTTGAGTGAATCGGATAGCACTCTCTGCAACAAACTCAGCTTACATGAAACCCTGTTCTGCAAACTGAATCTTTACATTGCTAAAGAAAGAGTAAATCAGTTAACTTCCAGTTTAATAAAAAAATTTCAACTGGCTGGGAGAAAATCCCTATGATGTCAGCTGGGGTGCAGAAAAACAAGCAGCCACTTGGCTGGGGAAAGGCCCCTATGATGTCAGCTGGGGGGCGGGGAACTTTCAGAAAGGAAGCGACCCCCAAGCAAAAATCAGGGGGGCAGCCTGAGAGAAGCCAAGTAAGCTGCAGTAGGAAGGTGCAGCCAACATCAGACCAATTTCCTATTGAAAAAAACCCTCCTCCTTGCCCCCCCTCCGCTTGTTTCCATACCCGCTAAGTTGTTCTCTGCTCTAGAGTGCTTCTCCCAGAAGTCACTCACGTGACCGCTCCAGAATGCGCATCAAATTTGCACGTTAAAGACAGGCTCTCCTTTCAGTGCATCGATCAGAAACAGTTGTGCATCACTCGGAATGCTCATTTTAATACTAATCAGCACATTTTAATACACTTGCATAGGATTATCGTTGCGTATCGTAATCGGTAAGTTGGACGCAGAACCCCTTTGTGCATTACTTGCTAAATAACATGCATGCTACACTTACTACTACTATTTAACATTTCTAAAGCGCTACTAGGGTTACGCAGCGCTGTACAATTTAACATGGAAGGACAGTCCCTGCTCAAGGAGCTTACAATCTAAAGACAGGTGTACAATCTAAAGACAAGTGTACAGTCAAAGGACGAGTGTACAGTCAAAACACAAGTGTAGAGTCAGTCTGATAGAGCCAGTCAAAAATCGGATGTTCCTAGCACGGTAAGCTTTGTGCATGGCTCTTTATTGTTTTTCAAACAGTAAGGCCCCGATGCACAATTGCAGGGGGAGGGGGGATGGTCCACCGGACCACCAGAGAAAGTTTAAAAAAGATTGGGGGTCTGGGGCCACTTGAACTCCAGGGAAATAAAGAAAACAGATGCAGGGGAGTGTTGTGGTCCACTGGACCACCACAGAAATGTGTTTTTTTTTTTTTAATTCGGGGTGGGGCACCAGGAGGTGAGAGGTAGGAAGCACAAGCAAGAAGCCTTTACAGCTTCCTGCTTGTGCTTCTCTCCTCTCTGACAGCTCCAGAGTAGCTGTAAAATTTGCTCCTTAAATTAGGGCTGCTCTAGAGCTGTGCATCCCCTGGAATACACAGACTAGGAATGAGCTCTTTAGAATACTAATGAATTCATCGTAATACATTTGCATGGGGTTCTCAGTGGCTGCTAACAGCACACATTAGAGCCACAGAAAACCCCTTTGTCCATGACTAGCTATGTAAACATTTGCTTTAGACTAACTAGAACCAGTCTAAGCAAACGTTAAAAGACTTTGTGCATCTGGCCCTAAGAGACCACTAATGACATTTTATTTTTAAGTTTTGTAATAGTAAAATACATTGCGATCCTAATTGTTTTTAATTAACACAGAAGGGAAGGGGGAAAAAAATAAAAGGAGAAACGCCGATCCAGTCTCAGATGGTATACGTCTGAAAACTTTTCTCCTAAGTGCATACAACAGAGGCATGGAAACCAAAACAAATCTCATGACCAGTTTGAAAATCACTTTCTGGATCATAAGTATCAATACTTTTAGCCAATACCCAATTAAGTACAGCGCACAATAATATTTCAACTTAATCACGTAATACAAAGTCACGATCTTTCTGACCATACGAGGAACCAGATCCAAGTCTGCCTTCGCTCCTTTCGTCCATGGCCTCGCGACCTTTCGCCTTAATAACCTGCAGCGCATTAACCTTTCAAGGGCTCATCAATACTTGGATAGTCTCTGCGCCACCAGGATTTAGGGACGTCCCGGATTTAGGGACCGAATCCGGGAAGATCCTGAGGATCCCGCTGTATCCGGTTTTACACCGTCCCCCAGGATTTACACCCAGAAGAGCCTCTGACCACCATCCGCGCAATATAGAAAAGTGAAAGGGGAGGCAGAGCCTGGGCTGTACAGAGGAAGCCACGTTAAAGGCCCTTTTCCGGAGCTCTCCCCCCCCCCCCCCTTAATCTCGGGCCTGGTGGTATCGTCGATGTGGCAGGCGGAAACAGAGCCACTAACATGACAGCAACGTAGACGACCCTATCCCCATCCTTAGGCACATTCAGGTGACGCCAGGAACGACCTAGTGCTGCGTAGTCGCGTCCAGAGGAAACATAACGGCTCCAAACCCGAGCGACGAGAGTACCCGGCAATAGCCCATAATCAGCACATCTTCTCCTCGGTACTTACGGGTCATCGTCGGCCAACCTCCGCCACCCTTTTCACCCCTTCCTTGGCGACGTCGCTCGGCTCGTTTGCGCTCTGCCGCTCTCTCGCTCTTTTAGTGACGTCACTGTCGCGCTCTCAAACTGTCTAAAGCCCAGCCAGGCTATAATACTGGCTGCTCTGCCCTTCTTCACTGCACGCCTATTGGCCGCAGGAAACCACGTGTCATTGGGAGGGTGTCATGACGAAAACAATTTTAGAGAAAACAAATTCTAGCGTTCCGGCCGAAGAAGGTTTCATAGCCCTCCTCCTTGGGTCCGGCAGTTTCGAAATGGCCCGATTGGGTGAGCGGCGCGGAGGGGGCGCGCGATGTGATCGGCTCTCCGCCAATGGGAAATGAGATAGGACGCGCGCGCACGTGCTACTGTACTACTGCTGATTTGTTCTTTAACTTCTTTTGTTCATTGTTAGAGTCGGCTCAAGTTGTGTGCAGTGTGCGCAGACTAGTAGGAAGCGTAAAGGTAGCTAGGATTAGGAGGTATGCGATGAAGCTACAAAGTAGTACATTTATGTTTCAATTATTTTATTGACACCTCAAAATATGGAACATCACAGTAATGTCATTAATACAGATCGCATTCATAGTAACATAGTAGATGACGGCAGAAAAAGACCTGCACGGTCCATCTAGTCTGCCCACGATAAACTCATGTGTATACCTTACCTTGATTTGTACCTGTTTTTCAGGGCACAGACCATATAAGTCTGTGCAGCAGTATTTCCCGCCTCCCAACCACCAGTCCCGCCTCCCATCACCGGCTCCGGCACAGACCCCGTATAAGTCTGCCCTCCCCATCCTAGCCTCTCAATCACCAACCCCTCTTCCCCCCCCGCCACCCAATTCAGCTAAGCTTCTGTGGATCCATTCCTTCTGCACAGGATTCCTTTATGCCTGTCCCACGCATGCTTGAATTCCGTTACCGTTTTCATCTCCACCACCTCCCGCGGGAGGGCATTCCAAGCGTTCAACCATACAACAGTAAAACAGTGTCAAACTTTTATCAAAGTAGTACATTACAACCAAAGCTTTCAACACATTTAACAATGGTTTCACTCTATTGTGAATTTCTTGTGTATTTTGTACATTTTGCATTTGGACATTTTTTGTTTGAAAATGGACCAAAAAATAAAATGTCCAAATCACAAAACATTTTTCCAAACAGCATTTTCAAAAGGAAAAGATAGACTTTTTTTTTTTGTAGAAAATGACCTTCTTTCCTGTTTTGATTTTGTAAAATATCCAAATTCAGACTTAGACTTCATATACAAAATGCCCCTTGTGCACATGACTTGCAAGATCACAAGGAGCTGTAGTGGGAATTGAACCCATGTGGTTCAAAGCCCGCTGCACGAACCATTAAGCCACTCCTCTTCTATTTTGGATGATTTGCATTTGAACGTTTTTTTTTTGTTTGAAAATGGACCAAAAAGTAAAACGTCCAAATCACAAAACGTTTTTCTAAACAGCATTTTCAAAAGGGAAAGCTAGACCTTTTTTTGTTGTTGTTGAAAATGACCTACTTCCTGTTCTGAATTTGTACATTTTGTAAAATGTCCAAATTCAGACTTCGATGTCATATTGAAAATGCCCCTTTATGTTTAATATTCACAGTGCTGCCTTTTCACAGGTAAGGTTCTTGCTCTTTGACTCCTGGGAGTTAGTGCTGTTATGTTATGACAGGTTCTGAATAACAGGTTTGGCATAGTGTTTGGCAGTGGAGGAATTATGTGTCGGCTTTTACAGAGGTTAATCCAAAAAACAAACTTCTTGTGTTAAAGACACAATAAGCCGTTGTTCTTAGGAAAAAGACTGAGAACACATAATCGGCACACCACACTTTTGAGCCTACTCATTCAATCATTGGCAAAACACTGCAGTCAAGCTGATAGTTGGATTTAGTAGATTCAGTAGAGTATCTTGACATTATTAATTTACAGTGACTTTCAGTTAACAAACATTTTATTACATCATGTCTGTTTTTTTTTTAATATTGAGTGGTTGTACCTCCTGAACTGCTGATAAAAATTGTCTCAGTGCCGTTGCTTAAGTTGTCCTCTTGCTTATACAATCAATACTTCATCCTAATACTATAGCTAGTACCATGTTTTCTGTCATTTTGGAATTCACTTCCTTTAAATATTAGAGCAGAATGTAATTAATTACTTTTTAGGAAAAGGGTCAAAACTTTTTTGTTTAATTAGATAGTATTAATTTGTTTTGTACATTAGTAAAGGACAATTACTATCGTGTCATGTAATATCTTTTCTTCATGACTACTGTTTTATATTGCATGCCATACACCACATTGATATAAGCTCTGGAATAAGTACACACAGGAAATGCAATACGTTAGCATTCAACTTTAAAAAGGAGACTATGATAAAATGAGAAGAACAGTAAAAAAAAATTAGAGGAGCAGCTGCAAAGGTCAAAATTTTACATTAGACATGGATACTGTTCAAAAATACCATCCTGGAAGCCAGGACCAGATATATTCCATGCACTAAAAAAGGAAGAAGGAAGACCAAACGACAGCTAGCATGGCTGAAAAGTGAGGTGAAGGAAACTATTAGAGCTAAAAGAAAATCCTTCAGAAAATACAGATCTGACTAAAAATAATAGGAAACAGCATAAGGAATGGCAAGTCAAATGCAAAGCGCTGATAAGGAAGGCAATCAGAGACTTTGAAAAGAAGATTGCATTGGAGGCAAAAACATATAGTAAAAACTTTTTTAGGTATATTAGAAGCAAAAAGCCGACTAAAGAATCAGTTGGACCTCTAGATGACCAAGGGGTAAAAGGGGCACTCAGGGAAGACAAGACCATAGTGGAGAAATTAAATTAATTCTTTGCTTTGGTTTTCACCAAAGGAATATGTAGAAAAGATACCAGTGCTAGAAACGCTATTCAATGCTGAAACAAATCTCCGTAAACCTAGAAGATGTAATGGGGCAGTTTGGCAAAGAGTAGCAAATTGCTTGAATAGGGTGGTATACATCCCAGAGTACTGATAGAATTGAAACATGAACTTGCAGAGCTATTGTTAGTAATATGTAATTTATCTTTAAATCAAGCATGGTACCAGAAGATTGGAGGGTGGCCGATGCAACGCCAATTTTTAAAAAAGGTTCTAGAGATGATCCAAGAAATTATAGATCAGTGAGCCTGATATCACTGCTGGGCAAAATGGTAGAGGCTATTATAAAGAACAAAATTACAGAGCATATATAAGCATGGATTAATGAGACAAAGCCAACATGAGCTAGATAAGGGCTCCCATGGTGACCGGGAAGCACGCGGCGATGCCCAATTACTGCCAGAAGCCATTTCCAGGGGTTTTCCCCCCCCCCCACCCCCCCCCCCCCCCCCCCCCCCCCCCCCCCAGAAAATGTGATGCATGTGGGAAAGAGGAACCCAAATCATAGCTATTGTCATCTGGTCCTGCTTCCTGCAGCAGGCCAGGGTCAACTCTGTTTAGCTTGTCAGATTCAATGTGGGCCAAGGTATTCAGACTAACGGTCTTGTCCTTACTCCACTCACCCAGTTTCTCCACCTTCCTAGCAGCAGCTACTCAAGCTGTCTTAATGATAGTGGTCAAACAAAAGTGCAGCAGCTCCAGTACTTTTATAGGTAAAAGGCTTTATTCACATAGGCTTAGTCACACAGTCTTATTCTTGTTCCAGCTTCACCACCACATGACAGTTCACAACTTCAGCTTTCTACATTCATTTCATTTCCTCAACGTAGTTCAAGTCCCCTTCCCAGGGAGATTTAACCACAGTTCAACCTTTCTCGCACTACCTTCTGTCTTCAGGTAGTTTGTTGGCTAGCTTCCCCTGGTCTTAAATAGTTGAGGCAACACTGTAGCAATGAAACCTTTTACTTTGCCAGCTGGCGTCTGTGCTAACACCAAAACTTCCATGCTCTCCTCGGCTACCTCCTCATCTGCTTCAATTTTATCCCATTCCATAGCCTCCTCCCCACAGGGTTCCCTCAGCTGCTCCCCATCTCCTTGATCAGAACCATTTCCCAATCATTCCCCCTCCCCCTCTATTTCCTGAGAGTCCTATATTGGAACTGGTGGGTTCTGGGGATGGTAGTTCCTACCCTTAGTTAGTAGAATTCTCTGTCTATAAGGAACCTGGGTGAAATTTGCTCTTCCTCAAGAGCACACTATTCTCGGCCTCTGCCTTAGTGCTCCCTGAAGCAGGCTCCTCTCAAACCCCTCACACTATGTAATGCAAGGTTCCACATTAGGAGTCACCACACAGGAAAAGGATCTAGGTGTCATCGTTGAAGCTACATTGAAACTCTCTGCTCAGTGTGCAGCAGCAGCTAAAAAAGCAAACAGAATGTTAGGAACTATTAGGAAAGGAATGTAAAACAAAAATGAGAATGATAATGCCTTGTATCGCTCCATGGTGCGACTGCACCTCAAATACTGTGTGTAGTTCTGGTCACCGCATCGCAAAAAAGATATAGCGGAATTAGAAAAGGTACAGAGAAGGGCAACAAAATTATAAAGAGCTTGGGACGACTTCCCTATGAAAAAACAGCTAAAGCATATAGGTCTCTTCAGCTTGGAGAAGAGACAGCTGAAGGGAGATATGATAGAGGTCTATGAAATACTGAGTACAGTGGAACAGGTAGACGTGAATTGCTTGTTTACTCTTTACAAAATACTAGAACTGGGTGGCATGCAATGAAGCTACTAAGTAGAAAATTTAAAACAAATCAGAGAAATATTTCACTCAATGTGTAATTAAACTCTGGAATTCATTGCCAGAGAATGTGGTAAAAGCAGTTAGCTTAGCAGGGTTTTAAAAATGGATAATTTCCTAAAGAAAAGTCCATAAGCCATTATTAAGATGGACTTGGGGAAATTCCACTGCATATTCTAGAATAAGCAGCATAAAATCTATTTTACTGGTCTGGATCTTGCCGGGTACTTGAGACCTGGATTGGCCACTGTTGCAAACAGGATACTGGGCTTGAAGGACCTTCGGTCTGTCCCAGTATGTCAATGCTTATGTTCTGATGACAAAGCTGAAAGTGAGAGTCTGATACGTGAGTTTTGTTTTCTGCTGCTTTTTTGTATCTAAAGCTATGATGGTGATAAATACTAGTTCTGTATGTTAATTTTAGATGGTCCTGCACAATATCCCGAGGCAGGAGCGAGAAATCGGTGAAGCCGCAAAACATTGGCCATCGTTGGATGGACTAGAAGTGGAAATGTTCCTGAGCAGCTAGGTGGACCGGAGATGTTGCCAAGCAGCCAAGTTCTCATATATACAGTCTGTTTAGTAAATGTAAAAGAAAACAAAGATTGACTTTTATATGCCAAGAAATAGAAAACATTTTTGAAACATTGATAAATGAAGCTGTTTGAGTAGGCACAAAAGTGGACATGCCGATTATGTATTCTAAGGCTTTTTACTCCTCATAAGAACAATGGATTATTCCTATTGAATGATGTATCTTCAACATAGGAGGTTTGATTTTCGGCTTAATTGCTGTTTTGTCTTCTTACTCCCTAGTGTATTTGATTATATTGGTCTTACAAAGGTGACATCAAAACTTTAATAGAATTTTCATTTGTCAAACCTCAGACATGATTTTAGAGCATTTTGCAGGATGATGTATACAGCAGACTTCTGTCTGATCAGATTTAAATAACAAGACTATTTTTAATCTTAATACAGTTCAATTCAATTCTTGTATACCACTAATATCTCATTTCCAGGGTTCAGTGCAGTTTACCTTCTAGGTGAGTCAAAAGCAGATAGTATTAGTGTGAGGTATGAGAAACATGATACTAAAATCATTAAAGGAAAGGATAATGGATGATACTAGAAAGTAGAAGTCATGATGGATTATTATGAAGCAGTTCTTGGAAGAGAAAGGTTTTTTAGCCTCTTCCTGAAGTTGAAGTAGCTGTTTTCTGTTGTGATGGGGATAGGGAGAGAGTTCCATATTTTGACTCCTAGTACAGGGAATAGAGAGCTGAAAATCTTCTGATTTCGAATTGTCTTTCGAAATGTTGATGTTAGCATTAGTTGTTGTTTCAGTCTGTTAGACTGGACCAGATATAGCAAAGCGGTCTTAGCAGTTCAGAGGTGAGGCCCTGTAAGATTTGAAAAAAAACTAAACAAGCAGCTTTGAACCTGAGGCTTTCTGCTATGGGAAGCCAGTGCACTTTGTTTAGATGAGTTGAAACACTAGTATATCTATTCAATCTGTATATTGAGTGGAGTGGAGGAGTAGCCTAGTGGTTAGTACAGCAGACTCTGATCCAGGGGAACGGGTTTGAGTCCCACTGCAGCTCCTTGTGACTCTGGGCAAGTCACTTAACCCTCCATTGTCCCAGGTACAAATAAGTACCTGTATGTACTATGTAAACCGCTTTGAATGTAGTTGCAAAACCTCAGAAAGGTGGTATATCAAGTCCCATTTCCCTTTCCATATAAGTGAGTTCAACATGGAATGTTGCTACTATTGGAGATTCCAGATGGAATGTTGCTACTATTGAGATTCTGTTGCTATTGGAGATTCTACATGGAATGTTGCTACTATTGGAGATTCTAGATGGAATGTTGCTACTATTGAGATTCTGTTGCTACTATTGGAATTCTACATGGAATGTTGCTACTATTGGAGATTCTACATGGAATGTTGCTAGTGGAGGAGTAGGCTAGTGGTTAGTGCTAGTGGACTTTAATCCTGGGGAACTGAATTCAATTCCCACTGCAGCTCCTTGTGACTCTGGGCAAGTCACTTAACCCTCCATTGTCCCAGGTACAAATAAGTACCTGTATATAATATGTAAACTGCATTGAATGTAGTTGGAAAAAACCACAGAAAGGCAGTATGTAAGTCCTTTTCCCTATATTAGTCTTGCAGTTGTATTCTGTATGATTTGCAGTTTTTTTTTATATTGACTCTTAATACCAAGAAATAGAACATTACAGTAATCCAAGGTAGGTAGTAGGACTAACATTTGGACTAGTCGTGCGAAGGCCTTGTGGTTGAAGAATGGTCTGACTAGAGCTGTCTCATTTTGAATAGTGTTTTCTTCCATAGCTGATTAATATGGGAAGACAAGGTGAGTGAAGAATCAAGCAAGGCCCCTAATACTCTGTTTTCAGATTCGACTGTAAAGCTTTGACCTTTGGACAAAGATATTGTGATAGGACCTCAACTCCCTGATTTCGGAACCACAGGACCTTGTCTTTTGCGCATTCAGTTTATTGGTCAGGGCCCAGGTGCTAACAGCCATCATACCATTCACTACAGACTGAGTTGGATATTTGTTTAATTCTGTTACTGTCAAGAGTTGTTGTTTCCATAGATGCTTGGTTGCTGACACTGTGTAGGGCAAAAAATTGGTATGGCCATGGCCCATTTGGCCCACCCCATAGTGCTGCCCATGAGAAAAACAAGCGTATTTGCCCCTATCTCCCATGGTATATAGAAACATTTTAACTGCCCACAAACATGTGACCAACAGTGGTTAGCCTAGGTTTTTCATGTCATATTAAGTAGAGAGGGTGGTAGCCGTGTTAGTCCACTCTTAAAGGTTATCGACAGAAATCAAACAAAATAAAACATGGAAAAGAAAATAAGATGATACCTTTTTTATTGGACATAACTTAATACATTTCTTGATTAGCTTTCGAAGGTTGCCCTTCTTCCTCAGATCGAAATAAGCAAATGTGATAGCAGATAGTATATATACTATCTGCTACCACATTTGCTTATTTCCGATCTGAGGAAGAAGGGCAACCTTCGAAAGCTAATCAAGAAATGTATTATGTCCAATAAAAAAAGGTATCATCTTATTTTCTTTTCCATGTTTTATTTTGTTTGATTTCTGTTGATAATCTCATGTCATATTAAAATCTCATCCCTGTTGGGCTGTGTCTCTGGAACTCCCTGACCCTGTCAGTTTTCCCCCTCTCTTCTTACAACCCCTCTTTCTTTTTCATCCTGTTAGACCAGTCCTGATCAATGTGTTATGTTCCCCGATAGGCAGATGCTATGTGCTCCAGCCTGACACTTCCCAGCCTTAGCATTCCAAGACTCCCATACAGTCCCTTTCCCTTCTCTTCCACCCTCCCCTACTCTTCAGAGAGCAGCCAGCCCTTCCATGACACCCCACCCACACCCTCCACCCCAATCCCACCACCATCTTGCCCTCAGTGTCTCTCCATCACCCATCCCACTATTTAGCTCCACTGGAATCCTCTCTGCCACACTGTCTCCATCACTGCCAGAGGATTCACCATGTACACACATATTTTTACTGGCAATAATCTACTCCCCTTCCAATTGTTCCCTTCCTGAATTGCATAACATTCATACTTACTCTACTTAAGTACACAAGTATTGCCATACTGGGAAAGACCAAAGGTTCATTAAGCCCAGCTCCTGTTCCAACAGTGGCCAAAGCCCAGCATCCTGTTTCCAACAGTGGCCAATCCAGGTCACAAATACCTGGCAAGATCTCAAAAAAGTACAAAACATTTTATACTGCTTATCTCAGAAATAGTGGATTTTCCCCAAGTCCATTAATAATCGTATGGACTTTTCCTTTAGGAAGCCATCCAAACCTTTTTAAAACTCTGCTAAGCTAACTGCCTTTACCACATTCTCTGGCAACGAATTCCAGAGTTTAATTACATGCTGAGTGAAGAAATTTTTTCTCCAATTCGTTTTAAATTTACTACATTGTAGCTTCATCGCATGCCCCCTAGTCCTAGTATTTTGGAAAGCGTAAACAGATGCTTCACGTCTACCCATTCAACTCCACTCATTATTTTATAGACCTCTATCATATCTCCCTCAGCCGCCTTTTCTCCAAGCTGAAGAGCCCTAGCCACTTTAGCCTTTCCTCATAGGAAAGTCGTCCTGTCCCCTTTATCATTTTAGTCGCCCTTCTCTGCACCTTTTCTAATTCCACTATATTTTTTGAGATGCAGCGACCACAATATTCGAGGTGCGGTCGCACCATGGAGCGATACAACGGCATTATAACATCCTCACACCTGTTTTCCATATCTTTCCTAATAATTTTTTTTTGTTACATTTGTACCCTGCGCTTTCCCACTCATTGCAGGCTCAATGCAGCTTACATATTGTATACAGGCACTTATTTGTACCTGGGGCAATGGAGGGTTAAGTGACTTGCCCAGAGTCACAAGGAGCTGCCTGTGCCTGAAGTGGGAATCGAACTCTGTTCCCCAGGACCAAAGTCCACCACCCTAACCACTAGGCCACTCCTCCCAACATTCTATTCACTTTCCTAGCCGCAGACACACTGAGCAGAAGGTTTCAGTGTATTATCGACGACAACACCCAGATCCCTTTCTTGGTCTGTAACTCCTAACGTGGAACCTGGCATGACGTAGCAATAATTCGGGTTCTTTTTTCCCACATGCATCACCTTGCACTTGCTCACATTAAACGTCATCTGCCATTTAGCCGCCCAGTCTTCCATTTTTTACAACCTGATAAGAGACTGGGTACTTAAACAATATTTCCTTCATAGAGAACAACTTTTCCTGGATTGTAAAATAAGAATTTACCCGGATGTCTGTAAAACAACACAAAAGAAAACACAAGAGTTTATTAAACTTCGCCCAAAAGCTCTGCAATTGGGCGCCTTATTTTGGTTGAACTTTCCTTGCAAGTTTGATCTAAAACTTAACTCTGTTAAATATGTTTTTTCTGAATCAAAACAACTAAACTCTTTTCTGGAAGCTAAGCTGGCTGAATCACCTATGATTCATCCAAGGACAATAATAACTTCAACTCCGTATAAATGTAATTATTCCTGGGAACCCTTCTCAGCCGCTTTTCTCTTTTTCTTAAGCTTAGAAGCTATTATTCTACTCTAAGTTTCTAATCTCTTTAATTTCCTTAAGTATTGTGAAATGTCTCTTCATATTAGACTAAAGATGAGTAATAGATCATACTTTGATTAATAATGTAATATTTTTATTTCCTTGATAATGTTTTGACTTAGTCATCTTTTTCTATTTTCAAGATGTACACTTGAATTACAATGTAAAATTGATAAATAAAATAATTTTTAAAAAGTTTTCTGCTTTTCACTAATCTGTCATTTTGGAGGGGATGATTCTTGGGTTGTACTACTTTCATAGCCTCTGGTTCCACTGCAGTACTTCTTTTTTTCAGCATCATAATGATGCAGCGCAGCAAAAGAATTTGATAGGGGCAAAGGTTGGGAAGGTGAGAGCTTCTGTGTCACAGATCTTAGTCTACCTGAGCTACTGTAACCCATCTGCTCCTCTGTTGTTGCATTCTCTTGGCAGTGGTAGTGGTAAATTGGCAAGGAATTTATTAATCCTGGATGCTTTTTTAGTTGAAGCTAATTCTTTCTTGAATTTGTTGACCTCATCTTTCAAAGCTGATAATTGGAGACAGACAGGACAAGCTCTAAGGCTCCAGATAGTTTGTTTAGGATTAAAGCATAACATGTATTGCACTGAATAAAGGACATATTGTTGTGATTCACAAGTGTAAAAAAAAGTTTAGGGGTAACAAGGTATAAGATTGACCAATTATGGTGTAATGAAGATACTTTGTCCCTTGACTGCCCTATATAAAGGGAGTTCACCTAGGGGAGGGTGGGACTAGGACACAGGTAGCCTCAGTTACCAATCAAACCAAATCTGAAAATGCCCAGCGTAGCTCCCAGCTCCCAAGGTAAAGTGACGTTCTGGGTTTTTTTTCTCTAACTACACAGTTGTACACAAATTGCCCCTCCTCCCAAGGTATGAGTTACTAGGTGCTATGTAACCAAATTGATTTAATTAGGTCTCTGGCACTGAAGATTCAAAACTCAATTCTAATAAACACAACTTTAAGACGGATACCAGAACCAGAGTCACCAAATCTTGTGTAACCAAGTTAATTGGATTAAGTCTCTTGGCACAGGTACAAAACACAATTCTAGAGAGCACCTTTAAGCTTTAAGACAATTGCAGCATAAAAGTTTTGAAATCACTGTCACAGAAATTCAACACAGTTCAAATAAGAAACTACCAGCATAAAATTATGAAATCACAATGCAACAACAATTGTAAGTTATAGGCAAAAGGATAGAAAGGTTTAGAGAGGACAGACCCTCAACAAGTGAAAGGACAGGTTTTGTTTTGTTTTTTTGTTAGATGAGATATAATAGAGTCAACAGTTTTATCAGAAAGATTTTAGGACACCGGTAACCTCAGTTACCAATCAAACCAATTCTGAAAATGCCCAGCGTAGCTCACAGCTCCCAAGGTAAAGTGAAGTTCGGGGGGTTTTCTCTATTTGCTTTCTTAGCCGCAGCAGCACACTGAGCAGAAGGTTTCAACGTATCATCAACGACGACACCTAGATCCCTTTCTCAGTCTGTGACTCCTAACGTGGAACCTTGCATGACGTAGCTATAATTCGGGTTCCTCTTTCCCACAAGCATCACTTTGCACTTGCTCACATTAAACGTCATCTGCCATTTAGACGCCCAGTCTCCCAGTCTCGTAAGGTCCTCTTGTAATTTTTCACAATCCTCCTGCAATTTAACGACTTTGAATAACTTTGTGTCATCAGCAAATTTAATCACCTCACTAATTACTCCCATCTCTAGGTCATTTATAAATATGTCCGTGTCTGTGCTAATGGCATTTCTTCATCAAAATTCACCCTAAAAAGGGGAACTAAACAAGGTTGCCCCCTCTCTCCACTATTGTTTAATTTAGCTCTAGAAACCCTTGCAATCTCCATACGGGGCCAATCAGAATATAACAGGTGTTGAATTACCTGATGAATCATTTAAGTTATCCACCTACGCAGACGACATATTAATGTATGTAACCACTGATTCTATCCCTCATATACTTAATACCATTAATGCATTTTCCAATATCTCAGGTTATAAAGTTAACTGGTCAAAGTCTGCTGTTATGCCACTTTCAAAGTTTGTACTGAGATCCAATGTTGCTCAATACCCATTTACTTGGGAGCCCAATAGCTTAAGTACCTAGGCAAAATATAGCATCACTCCAGAGGATACTTTAAAATGAATGAATCTAAAGTCCTGTAAATTGCTAATGATTTACTAACTTCATGGACCAAGTTGTTTTTGTCTTGATCGGGTAAAAATGGTGCTAGCGCCGAAACTTAATTATATTTTCAGTATGGTTCCCATCCTATTTAGGAGTACACTTTATAAAAAGCTAAATGTGTTAATTTCTAAATTTCTCTGGAAATCTTCTGTGCCTCGGATCTCTCTTAAAAAAAACTTCAACTTCCCAAAAGCCTTGGGGGTTTAAATGTACCAGATTTTAAGCTGTTATCATTTGGCCTTTCAGGTATCTCAGACCAAGCAATGGTACTCATCTCTCTCAATTGATAACCCCAGATGGGCCATTTTCGAAAGAGAACAAATATTTCCTCTACAATTGAATCTACTTCTGACCATGAATGGATTCCGATATGCTCCACATCATCTGGTGATAAAAATACTCAGCACGCTCAGTAAACTCTGTGTGTTCTCTCCAATGTATCGCCCCTTTTAGTTTCCCGTTCTTTCCTTCCAATGTCTCAATGATCTTTTCCATTTATATTCCTTGCTACAAGACTTGTCTCGCATAACGCTTCATAATGTAATCCATAACTGAGCTGTAACAAAATGTACTTCCAGTTTTCACAACGTATTGTAAGCCACACTGAACCCGCAAAAAGGTGGGAAAATGTGGGGTACAAATGCAATAAATAAATAAATAAATAAATAAAGTTTAACTGGTCAAACTCTGTTGATATTTCTATTTGGTATAACTCTATGTTCCGCTCAAAGCCTCTCATAATCTTCACAAAATATGGTACTTTGCTAATATTTGGTCACCAATGCATTTATTGTCAGGTGTTAATGTTATTCCTTTTCAGGATTTTAGTGCTTGTCACAACATTCCTCACTCGCATAGAACTTTTTGGGAGCATGTGACTCAGATCATTGAAGGTCTCTATCCTGCATCACAGGATTGTCAGTCCACAGTCTCCAGTTTCAGCAGTCTATGTCAATCCCTCATGAGCCCAAAGTCTGCATCTAAATTGTATAAACTCATGCAATCGTCAAAACCTAACATATGTTCTGACCTTACTTCTGCATGGGAAAATGAATTAAACTTCTCGCTGTCCAGTAAGGAGTGGGATCTTTTTTGGACAAAAACTATGCGCTCCTCCTTTTCAACTGCTCTTCTACAGTCTACCTATTATATTGTCCATAAATCCTCCTGGACGCCTGTAAAACTTGCTAAAAACATAGTAACATAGTAGATGACGGCAGAAAAAGACCTGCACGGTCCATCCAGTCTGCCCAACAAGATAAACTCATATGTGCTAGTTTTGTGTATACCTTACCTTGATTTGTACCTGTCTTTTTCAGGGCACAGACCGTATAAGTCCGCCCAGTACTATCCCGCCTCCCAACCACCAGCCCCGCCTCCACCACGGCTCTGGCACAGACCGTATAAGTCTGCCCAGCACTATCCCCTCCTCCCATCCACCAGCCCCGGCACAGGCCGTATAAGTCTGCCCAGCACTAGCCCCGCCTCCCACCCACCGGCTCTGCCACTCATTCTAGGCTAAGCTCCTGAGGATCCCTTCCTTCTGAACAGGATTCCTTTATGTTTATCCCACGCATGTTTGAATTTTGCTACCGTTTTCATCTCAGTACATCAAATCTATGTTGGTCGTGTCAATCTGAAATGGGTTCACTAGATCATTTGCTTTTTTTCCTGATGTAATTTGCAATCATACTGGCATTCGGTTTGGGGCACCACTCAGAAGATATTTAAAATTCAAGATACTCTGTCCTTTAAAATACTAATCCTCAAGGCTTCAACTCCTGGCCTGCCAATTCCTCAAAAATATTTTAAACTGTTTAACTTAATGATTTCTCTTGCCCGCCATCTGATTGCACTGCATTGGAAAAATAATCAGCTTGTTTCGTTTCATGAATGGTGGAACCTGCTACGTTCATACAGGCGATATAAGGTAATAGCTGCCATAAGGTTTGGTCATGTCTCGTCTTTTTATAAAGCATGGTCACTGCTAGATAGCTATGAAAAGGGAATTAACTTCCTAAAAGTATGTTTGTATATGCTGTTCTACTTTATTTTTACCAGCCCACTGTCACATTTTTTTTTTTTCTTTTCTTATTTCAATAATATATGCAGATGTATGTTTCTACAAATATTGTATTGTTTAAAATTAATAAATAAAGTTTTTTTTTAAAAAGCATCGGTCCCAGCACAGACCCCTGGGAAACCCAACTAACTACCCTTCTCCATTGAGAATACTGACCATTTAACCCTACTCTCTGTTTTCTATCTTTTAACCAGTTTTTAATCCACAATAGAACACTACCTCCATCTCATGACTCTCCAATTTCCTCTGGAGTCTTTCATGAGGTACTTTGTCAAACGCCTTCTGAAGATCCAGATACACAATATCAACCGGCTCACCTTTATCTACATGTTAAATGTAGTAGATTGGTGAGGCAAGATTTCCCTTCACTAAATCCATGTTGGCTTTGTCTCATTAATCCATGCTTTTGAATATGCTCTGTAATTTTGTTCTTTATAATAGTCTCTACCATTTTGCCCAGCACTGACGTCAGATTCACCGATCTATATTTTCCCGGATCTCCTCTGGAACCTTTTTAAAAAATTGGCATTACATTGGCCACCCTCCAATCTTCCAGTACCACGCTCAATTTTAAAGATAAATTACTACTAACAATAGCTCCGCAAGCTCATTTTTCAGTTCTATCAGTACTCTGGGATGAATACCAGGTCCAGAAGATTTGCTACTCTTCAGTTTGTAGAACTGCCCCATTACATCCTCCAGGTTTACAGAGAATTCATTAAGTTTCTCCGACTCGTCAGCTTCGAATACTATTTCTGGTACTGGTATCCCACCCAAATCTTCCTCGGTGAAGACCGAAGCAAAAATTAATTTAATCTCTGTTATGGCTGTCTTCCCTGATCGTCCCTTTTACTCCTCGGTCATCTTGCGGTCCAACCAATTCTTTTGCCGGCTTCCTGCTTTTAATATACCTAAAAAAATTTTTATGTGTATTTGCCTCCAACGGAATTTTTTTTCGAAGTCCCTCTTAGTCTTCCTTATCAGCACTTTACATTTGACTTGACATTCCTTATGCTGTTTCTTATTATTTCAGTTAGTTCCTTCTTCCATTTTCTGAAGGATTTTCTTTTAGCTCTAATAGCTTCCTTCACCTCACTTTTATCCACGCCGGCTGTCGTTTGGTCTTCCGACATCCACACCTGATGTAAATTTTTGACCCACCCAGCCGCTCCTCTAAGTTTTGTTTTCACCATTCTCTCATTTTATCATAGTCTCCTTTTTTTAAAGTTAAACGCTAACATTTTTATTTCCTATATATACTTACTTCAAAGCTAATATCAAATCTGATCATGTTATGATCACTGTTATCAAGCCCCGAGGTTACATTTACCCAGTCAATATTGGGGTAATAGAAATCTCCACAATTCTTAAAGATTCTACAATAACAGAAGTGTTCAAGGGTGAATATAGACTCCCAATTATGAAAGATAGTGGAAAAAAGACCTCAGTGAAAACCGGACATCCTCTTTTAAAGGACACGCCTTTTAGTTAGAGAGGGGACCTCCTTAATCATCAGTCTTAAAAACAACTCGCTTTTAAGGATAAATTACATATTACTAACAATAGCTCCACAAGCTCATTTTTCAGTTCTATCAGTACTCTGGGATGAATACCATCCGGTCCAGAAGATGCCGGTACTCATTACCCCCAAGTACCCCCAAAAAAAGGAAGGAAGGGTATGTGCGATGATGTTGGACTGTGTACCCTTTCCAGAGTTTGATTTGGTTTAATGGGCACGACAGTGTTACTGAGCACAGCATAAAAACTTTATTAAAATATTAGTGGTTATGATTCTGGTGACATTAAGAATTGAATGATATCCAACACCAGGTTTTGTTTAAATTCCACACAGGGCCGTGCAAACCCGGTAAGCACCGCAGGGGGGCGCTTGCCTTTAAGGGCGCCCGCTGCTCCGTCCGGTCCAGTTAAAAAAAAAAAAAAAAGTACCGCATCGGCGCGTCGGCGCATGCGCTGCCTTCCCGCGCACACAGCGCATGGCTCTTTGTCACCGCCCACGGGCCCAGGTCTTCCCACACGCTCGCATCTGTCCGATTTATTTGGACCGCTGCCCTGTTTTGCCGTTCCGTCCGTGGACCGTTGGAGTGCTGAGAGCTGAGCTGGTCTGTCAGAGCTTCTGCCAGGGTTGCCAGGTGGAAATTTTTTTTTCCCACCCAAACGAGCCCAAATCCAGCCCAAAACCTGTCCAAACTCAAACCCGCCCTGACATCCCACCCCGCCCCACCGTCATCGGCCCCGCCCCCGCCGTCATCGACCCCGCTCCCCCGTCATCGGCCTCGCCCAAAATGTCACTAACCCCACCCAAAACGTCACTAACCCTGCCCCCGCGCCGAAAAAAACGCTAAAAAAAACCGCCCAAAAGACACAAAACAAGGCCAAAAAACCGCAACCCGCCGCGGGCAAAAATTTCCTGCCGCGGGTAACAGAGATGGGGCGGGGGACTTGGAATGAAAGGTGGCAAACAGAGGTAGAGAGAGAAGAGAGAGAGAGAGACAGTGGGGAGAGAGGGGGACCGGGAGAGAAAAGAAAGTGCAGTGACCCCAAAAGACACTGAAATAAAAAAAAAAAGATAAAACCCCAACTCCACACTAGTGAGGTCTGAGTGATTAACACAATCTGTCTACTCTTTTATTTGCAAAAAGACTGAAAAGAGAGGGATCCCCACCCCCCTAAGGTCCATTTCAGGGTTTAGCACCTTTTTCCACCTTCACCCATCAGAATCTCGATCCAGAGCGTTTGGGACATTAGGGGCTTCCAGTTACACCACTGGACTAGGAGTATCCTTATGAAAACCCAGGCAGTGTGAAAGTCACCACAAAATTCACCTCAGAAGTTTAATGTGCACAAACTAATCGCTTGCAACAAAGATTGTGATTTCAGTTTTCCATTGGGGCCAGAAGGAGATGATTAGTTTGTGGAATGAAATTTTATACCAGGGCACTTAGGTTAATTGGGCAGGAAGGTGCCCATAAAGACACATAGGTACCAAACTATCTAATCTTTTACTTCAAAAAGACTAAAATGAGAGGGTCGGAGAGATCCCGATTCTCCTGAGCCAAATTCCTGGGTCCAGTCACCTTTTCCTGTATTCACCCATCAGGACCTTGACCCAGAGGACTAGGAGTTGTACTGTAATTATAGGTTATAACCTCCCAGTTATACCAGTCAGTTGGTCACTGTACTGGGTCAGTATCCACATGGAAACCCAGACAGTGTGAAAGATCACCACAGAATTTACCTCAGAAGTTTAATCCGCACAACCAATTGCTTAACAAGGGCTGATTTCATTTTTCTTTTGGGGTAGACAGGACGCATAAGGACTCAGTCCGACTTCTTGAGGTAACTTTCCAGTTCAGTATTTTGCCTTCATATTGTTGTGTCATGTGTTTTCATGTGTGATCAAGATGCAGTAATCTGCTAGCGTGTAGGGGGGGGGGCGGCGAGCACGGGGGGGGGGGGGTGCCAACTGATAGTCTGCAGGGGGGCGCCAGAGACCCTAGGCATGGCCCTGATTCCACACCTGATTAACTTTAAAAAAAAACTCCACCTGAATTACTTTCATACTGCATATGCCATAGCACCCTTTCAAACACTCATAGATGAAGACACTGCTGCTAAATACAATGTAATGAAAAAACCATTACTTATCTTGGATGGTGAAACAAACGTAGCCTTCTTCCACGTATCCGTGCAGTTTCTTAATGCACTTCTGCACTCTCTTCAATTCCCGACAGGGAAGCCCTGTTCTGCACTAAATGGCTGCG